>NW_026777451.1:0-300000 GCF_028023285.1 Balaenoptera ricei
CAATTATAGGGGCCATGGAGCATTGTGAATACAAAGATCATGGAGCATTGAGATGACAGGGGTCACGGATCATTGTGATGACAAGGGTCCTGGAACCCTGTGATGACACGGTTCATGGAGCATTGTGATGACATGGTTCTTCAAGCATTGTGATGACACCGGCATGGAGCATTATGATGACAAGAGTTCTGGAGCATTGTGATGACAAGGGTATGGAGCACTATGATTACAGGGGACCAGGAGCATTGTGATTACATGGGCAGGGAATATTGTGATGACAGGGGTCATGGAGCACTGTGATGACTAGTGTCATGGAACATTGTGATGACAGGGATCATGGAGCATTGTGATGAGAGGGGCCTTAGAGCATTATGATGATAGGCGTCATGGGGCATTGTGATGACAGCGGTCTTGGAGCATTGTGATGAAAGGGATCATGGAGCAATGTGATTACAGGTGTCATGTGGCATTGTGATGACAGTGGTCATAGAGCATTGTGATGACAGGGGTCAAGGAGCATTGTGATGAAAGTGGTCATGGAGCACTGTGATGACACGGGCATGGAGCATTATGATGACAAGCGTTCTGGAGCATTGTGATGACAAGTGTATGGAGCATTGTGATTACAGGGGAACAGGAGCATTGTGATTACATGGGCAGTGAATATTGTGATGACAGGGGTCATGGAGCACTGTGATGACTAGTGTCATGGAACATTGTGATGACAGGGATCATGGAGTATTGTGATGAGAGGGGCCTTGGAGCATTATGATGATAGGCGTCATGGGGCATTGTGATGACAGCGGTCTTGGAGCATTGTGATGAAAGGGATCATGGAGCAATGTGATTACAGGAGCCATGGAGCATTGTGAATGCATAGGCCATGGAGCAATGAAATGAGAGGGGTCAAGGAGCATTGTGATGTAAGTTGTCATGGAGCATTGTGATGACAAGTGTCCATGAACATTGTGATGATATGGTTCATGGAGAATTGGGATGACAAGTGCCATGGAACAATGTGATTACAGGAGCCATGGAGCATTGTGAATGCATAGGCCATGGAGCAATGAAATGACAGGGGTCAAGGAGCATTGTGATGTAAGTTGTCATGGAGCATTGTGATGACAAGTGTCCATGAACATTGTGATGACATGGTTCATGGAGAATTGTGATGACAGGTGCCATGGCGAATTGTGATGACAAGTGTCATGGGACATTGTGATGACAGTGGTCATGTAGAATTGTAATGAAAGGTATCATGGAGGACTCTGACGACAGGGGCCGTGGAGCACTGTGATGACAGTGGTCATCTAGAATTGTGATGAAATATACCAGGGAGCATTGTGATGACAGGGGTCATGGATCACCGCAATTATAGGGGCCATGGAGCATTGTGAATACAAAGATCATGGAGCATTGAGATGACAGGGGTCACGGATCATTTTGATGACAAGGGTCCTGGAACCTTGTGATGACACGGTTCATGGAGCACTGTGATGACAAGGTTCTTCAAGCATTGTGATGACACGGGCATGGAGCATAATGATGACAAGAGTTCTGGAGCATTGTGATGAAAAGGGTATGGAGCACTGTGATTACAGGGGACCAGGAGCATTGTGATTACATGGGCAGTGAATATTGTGATGACAGGGGTTCATGGAGCACTGTGATGACAAGTGTCATGGAACATTGTGATGACAGGGTTCATGGAGCATTGTGATGAGAGGGGCCTTGGAGCATTATGATGATAGGCGTCATGGGGTATTGTGATGAGAGTGGTCATAGAATATTGTGATGAAAGGGATCATGGAGCAATGTGATTACAGGGGCCATGGAGCATTTTGAATGCATAGGCCATGGAGCAGTGTGATGACAGGGGTCATGGAGCATTGTGATGACAAGTGTCCTGGACATTGTGATGACACGGGTCATGGAGCATTGTGATGGCAAGGGCCATGGCGAATTGTGATGACATGTGTCTTGGGGCATTGTGATGACAGTGGTCATCTAGAATTGTGATAAAAGGTATCATGGAGCACTGTGATGACAGGGGCCATGGAGTATTGTAATGACAAGGCCATGGAACATTGTGATGACAAGTATCATGGAGCTTTGTGAGGACACGAGCATTCATCATTATGATGACAAGAGTTCTGGAGCATTGTGATGACAAGGGCATGGAGCATTGTGATTAGAGGGTCATGGAGCATTGTGATGACAACTGTCATGGAACATTGTGATGACAGGGTTCATGGAACATTGTGATTAAAGGGGCCATGGAGCATTTTGATGACAAGGGCAGGCGAACATTTTGATTACATTGGTAATGGAGCATTGTGATGACATGGGCAGGGAACATTGTGAAGACAGGTGTAATGGAACATTGTGATTACAGGGGACATGGAGCATTTTGTTGACATGGGCAGGCAACATTGTGATGACAGGTGTCATGGAGCATTGGGATGACAATTGTCATGGAACGTTGTGCTGACAGGGATCATGGAGCATTGTGATGAGACGATCATTGGAGCATTGTGATGACAGGCGTACTGGAGCCTTCTGAGGAAAGGTGTCATGAGTCATTGTGATTACAGCGATCATGGAACATTGTGATGACAGTGGTCATGGAGCATTGTAATGACAGGGGCCATGGAGCATTGTGATGACAGGGGTCATGGGGCATTGTGATGACAGTGGTCATGGAGCATTGTGATGAAAGGGGTCATGGAGCACTGTGATCACAGGGGCCATGTATAATTGTGATGGCAAAGACCATGGAGCATTGTGATGACAGTTGTCATGGAGCATTGTGTTGAAAGGGGCATGGAGCATTGTGACGACAATGGTCATGGAGCATTGTGATGACTGGTATCATGGAGCATTGTTCTGAAAAAGGTCATGGGGCAGTGTAATGACAAGTATCATGGAGGATGTGATGAAAGGAGTCATGGAGCATTGTGATTAAATGGATCATGAGGCATTTTGATGACAAGAGTCATGGAACATTGTGATGACAGGGCTAATGGAGCATTGTGATGACAAGGGCTATGGAGCATTGTGATGACTGGGGTCATGGAGCATTGTGATGAAAGGGGTCATGGATCACTACGATGACATGGGTAATGGAGCATTGTGATGATATGAGCATGGAGCATTGTGATGACAGGGGCCAGGGAGCATTGAGAATGACAAGGGCAGGGAACATTGTGATGACAGCAGTCATGGATCATTGTGATGATACCTGTCATGGAACATTGTGCTGACAGGGGCTACAGAGCATTGTGATGACAGGTGTCATGTGGCATTTTGATGACAGTGGTCATAGAGCATTGTGATGACAGGGGTCAAGGAGCATTGTGATGAAAGTGGTCATGGAGCACTGTGATGACACGGGAATGGAGCATTATGATGACAAGAGTTCTGGAGCATTGTGATGACAAGGGTATGGAGCATTGTGATTACAGGGGACCAGGAGCATTGTGATTACATGGGCAGTGAATATTGTGATGACAGGGGTCATGGAGCACTGTGATGACTAGTGTCATGGAACATTGTGATGACAGGGATCATGGAGCATTGTGATGAGAGGGGCCTTGGAGCATTATGATGATAGACGTCATGGGGCATTGTGATGACAGCGGTCTTGGAGCATTGTGATGAAAGGGATCATGGAACAATGTGATTACAGGAGCCATGGAGCATTGTGAATGCATAGGCCATGGAGCAATGAAATGACAGGGGTCAAGGAGCATTGTGATGTAAGTTGTCATGGAGCATTGTGATGACAAGTGTCCATGAACATTGTGATGACATGGTTCATGGAGCATTGTGATGACAGGTGTCATGTGGAATTGTGATGAGAGCGGTCATATAGAATTGTGATGAAAGGTATCAGGGAGGACTCTGATGACAGGGGCCGTGGAGCACTGTGATGACAGTGGTCATCTAGAATTGGGATGAAATATACCAGGGAGCATTGTGATGACAGGGGTCATGGATCACCGCAATTATAGGGGCCATGGAGCATTGTGAATACAAAGATCATGGAGCATTGAGATGACAGGGGTCACGGATCATTGTGATGACAAGGGTCCTGGAACCCTGTGATGACACGGTTCATGGAGCATTGTGATGACATGGTTCTTCAAGCATTGTGATGACACTGGCATGGAGCATTATGATGACAAGAGTTCTGGAGCATTGTGATGAAAAGGGTATGGAGCACTATGATTACAGGGGACCAGGAGCATTGTGATTACATGGGCAGGGAATATTGTGATGACAGGGGTCATGGAGCACTGTGATGACTAGTGTCATGGAACATTGTGATGACAGGGATCATGGAGCATTGTGATGAGAGGGGCCTTAGAGCATTATGATGATAGGCGTCATGGGGCATTGTGATGACAGCGGTCTTGGAGCATTGTGATGAAAGGGATCATGGAGCAATGTGCTTACAGGAGCCATGGAGCATTGTGAATGCATAGGCCATGGAGCAATGAAATGACAGGGGTCAAGGAGCATTGTGATGTAAGATGTCATGGAGCATTGTAATGACAAGTGTCCATGAACATTGTGATGACATGGTTCATGGAGCATTGTGATGACAAGTGCCATGGCGAATTGTGATGACAGGTGTCATGGGGCATTGTGTTGAAAGGGGCATGGAGCATTGTGACGACAATGGTCATGGAGCATTGTGATGACTGGTATCATGGAGCATTGTTCTGAAAAAGGTCATGGGGCAGTGTAATGACAAGTATCATGGAGGATGTGATGAAAGGAGTCATGGAGCATTGTGATTAAATGGATCATGAGGCATTTTGATGACAAGAGTCATGGAACATTGTGATGACAGGGCTAATGGAGCATTGTGATGACAAGGGCTATGGAGCATTGTGATGACAGGTGTCATGCAGCATTGTGATGAAAGGGGTCATGGATCACTACGATGACATGGGTAATGGAGCATTGTGATGATATGGGCATGGAGCATTGTGATAACAGGGGCCAGGGAGCATTGAGATGACAAGAGCAGGGAACATTCTGATGACAGCAGTCACGTATCATTGTGATGATAAATGTCATGGAACATTGTGCTGACAGGGGCTATAGAGCATTGTGATGACAGGTGTCATGTGGCATTGTGATGACAGTGGTCATAGAGCATTGTGATGAAAAGGATCATGGAGCAATGTGATTACAGGTGTCATGTGGCATTGTGATGACAGTGGTCATAGAGCATTGTGATGACAGGGGTCAAGGAGCATTGTGATGAAAGTGGTCATGGAGCACTGTGATGACACGGGCATGGAGCATTATGATGACAAGCGTTCTGGAGCATTGTGATGACAAGTGTATGGAGCATTGTGATTACAGGGGAACAGGAGCATTGTGATTACATGGGCAGTGAATATTGTGATGACAGGGGTCATGGAGCACTGTGATGACTAGTGTCATGGAACATTGTGATGACAGGGATCATGGAGTATTGTGATGAGAGGGGCCTTGGAGCATTATGATGATAGGCGTCATGGGGCATTGTGATGACAGCGGTCTTGGAGCATTGTGATGAAAGGGATCATGGAGCAATGTGATTACAGGAGCCATGGAGCATTGTGAATGCATAGGCCATGGAGCAATGAAATGACAGGGGTCAAGGAGCATTGTGATGTAAGTTGTCATGGAGCATTGTGATGACAAGTGTCCATGAACATTGTGATGACATGGTTCATGGAGAATTGGGATGACAAGTGCCATGGAACAATGTGATTACAGGAGCCATGGAGCATTGTGAATGCATAGGCCATGGAGCAATGAAATGACAGGGGTCAAGGAGCATTGTGATGTAAGTTGTCATGGAGCATTGTGATGACAAGTGTCCATGAACATTGTGATGACATGGTTCATGGAGAATTGTGATGACAAGTGCCATGGCGAATTGTGATGACAAGTGTCATGGGGCATTGTGATGACAGTGGTCATGTAGAATTGTAATGAAAGGTATCATGGAGGACTCTGACGACAGGGGCCGTGGAGCACTGTGATGACAGTGGTCATCTAGAATTGTGATGAAATATACCAGGGAGCATTGTGATGACAGGGGTCATGGATCACCGCAATTATAGGGGCCATGGAGCATTGTGAATACAAAGATCATGGAGCATTGAGATGACAGGGGTCATGGATCATTGTGATGACAAGGGTCCTGGAACCTTGTGATGACACGGTTCATGGAGCACTGTGATGACAAGGTTCTTCAAGCATTGTGATGACACGGGCATGGAGCATAATGATGACAAGAGTTCTGGAGCATTGTGATGAAAAGGGTATGGAGCACTGTGATTACAGGGGACCAGGAGCATTGTGATTACATGGGCAGTGAATATTGTGATGACAGGGGTTCATGGAGCACTGTGATGACAAGTGTCATGGAACATTGTGATGACAGGGTTCATGGAGCATTGTGATGAGAGGGGCCTTGGAGCATTATGATGATAGGCGTCATGGGGTATTGTGATGAGAGTGGTCATAGAACATTGTGATGGAAGGGATCATGGAGCAATGTGATTACAGGGGCCATGGAGCATTTTGAATGCATAGGCCATGGAGCAGTGTGATGACAGGGGTCATGGAGCATTGTGATGACAAGTGTCCTGGACATTGTGATGACACGGGTCATGGAGCATTGTGATGGCAAGGGCCATGGCGAATTGTGATGACATGTGTCTTGGGGCATTGTGATGACAGTGGTCATCTAGAATTGTGATAAAAGGTATCATGGAGCACTGTGATGACAGGGGCCATGGAGTATTGTAATGACAAGGCCATGGAACATTGTGATGACAAGTATCATGGAGCTTTGTGATGACACGAGCATTCATCATTATGATGACAAGAGTTCTGGAGCATTGTGATGACAAGGGCATGGAGCATTGTGATTACAGGGTCATGGAGCATTGTGATGACAACTGTCATGGAACATTGTGATGACAGGGTTCATGGAGCATTGTGATTAGAGGGGCCATGGAGCATTTTGATGACAAGGGCAGGCGAACATTTTGATTACATTGGTAATGGAGCATTGTGATGACATGGGCAGGGAACATTGTGAAGACAGGTGTAATGGAACATTGTGATTACAGGGGACATGGAGCATTTTGTTGACATGGGCAGGCAACATTGTGATGACAGGTGTCATGGAGCATTGGGATGACAATTGTCATGGAACGTTGTGCTGACAGGGATCATGGAGCATTGTGATGAGACGGTCATTGGAGCATTGTGATGACAGGCGTACTGGAGCCTTCTGAGGAAAGGTGTCATGAGTCATTGTGATTACAGCGATCATGGAACATTGTGATGACAGTGGTCATGGAGCATTGTAATGACAGGGGCCATGGAGCATTGTGATGACAGGGGTCATGGGGCATTGTGATGACAGTGGTCATGGAGCATTGTGATGAAAGGGGTCATGGAGCACTGTGATCACAGGGGCCATGTATAATTGTGATGGCAAAGACCATGGAGCATTGTGATGACAGTTGTCATGGAGCATTGTGTTGAAAGGGGCATGGAGCATTGTGACGACAATGGTCATGGAGCATTGTGATGACTGGTATCATGGAGCATTGTTCTGAAAAAGGTCATGGGGCAGTGTAATGACAAGTATCATGGAGGATGTGATGAAAGGAGTCATGGAGCATTGTGATTAAATGGATCATGAGGCATTTTGATGACAAGAGTCATGGAACATTGTGATGACAGGGCTAATGGAGCATTGTGATGACAAGGGCTATGGAGCATTGTGATGACTGGGGTCATGGAGCATTGTGATGAAAGGGGTCATGGATCACTACGATGACATGGGTAATGGAGCATTGTGATGATATGAGCATGGAGCATTGTGATGACAGGGGCCAGGGAGCATTGAGAATGACAAGGGCAGGGAACATTGTGATGACAGCAGTCATGGATCATTGTGATGATACCTGTCATGGAACATTGTGCTGACAGGGGCTATAGAGCATTGTGATGACAGGTGTCATGTGGCATTTTGATGACAGTGGTCATAGAGCATTGTGATGACAGGGGTCAAGGAGCATTGTGATGAAAGTGGTCATGGAGCACTGTGATGACACGGGAATGGAGCATTATGATGACAAGAGTTCTGGAGCATTGTGATGACAAGGGTATGGAGCATTGTGATTACAGGGGACCAGGAGCATTGTGATTACATGGGCAGTGAATATTGTGATGACAGGGGTCATGGAGCACTGTGATGACTAGTGTCATGGAACATTGTGATGACAGGGATCATGGAGCATTGTGATGAGAGGGGCCTTGGAGCATTATGATGATAGACGTCATGGGGCATTGTGATGACAGCGGTCTTGGAGCATTGTGATGAAAGGGATCATGGAACAATGTGATTACAGGAGCCATGGAGCATTGTGAATGCATAGGCCATGGAGCAATGAAATGACAGGGGTCAAGGAGCATTGTGATGTAAGTTGTCATGGAGCATTGTGATGACAAGTGTCCATGAACATTGTGATGACATGGTTCATGGAGCATTGTGATGACAGGTGTCATGTGGAATTGTGATGAGAGCGGTCATATAGAATTGTGATGAAAGGTATCAGGGAGGACTCTGATGACAGGGGCCGTGGAGCACTGTGATGACAGTGGTCATCTAGAATTGGGATGAAATATACCAGGGAGCATTGTGATGACAGGGGTCATGGATCACCGCAATTATAGGGGCCATGGAGCATTGTGAATACAAAGATCATGGAGCATTGAGATGACAGGGGTCACGGATCATTGTGATGACAAGGGTCCTGGAACCCTGTGATGACACGGTTCATGGAGCATTGTGATGACATGGTTCTTCAAGCATTGTGATGACACCGGCATGGAGCATTATGATGACAAGAGTTCTGGAGCATTGTGATGACAAGGGTATGGAGCACTATGATTACAGGGGACCAGGAGCATTGTGATTACATGGGCAGGGAATATTGTGATGACAGGGGTCATGGAGCACTGTGATGACTAGTGTCATGGAACATTGTGATGACAGGGATCATGGAGCATTGTGATGAGAGGGGCCTTAGAGCATTATGATGATAGGCGTCATGGGGCATTGTGATGACAGCGGTCATGGAGCATTGTGATGAAAGGGATCATGGAGCAATGTGCTTACAGGAGCCATGGAGCATTGTGAATGCATAGGCCATGGAGCAATGAAATGACAGGGGTCAAGGAGCATTGTGATGTAAGATGTCATGGAGCATTGTAATGACAAGTGTCCATGAACATTGTGATGACATGGTTCATGGAGCATTGTGATGACAAGTCCCATGGCGAATTGTGATGACAGGTGTCATGGGGCATTGTGTTGAAAGGGGCATGGAGCATTGTGACGACAATGGTCATGGAGCATTGTGATGACTGGTATCATGGAGCATTGTTCTGAAAAAGGTCATGGGGCAGTGTAATGACAAGTATCATGGAGGATGTGATGAAAGGAGTCATGGAGCATTGTGATTAAATGGATCATGAGGCATTTTGATGACAAGAGTCATGGAACATTGTGATGACAGGGCTAATGGAGCATTGTGATGACAAGGGCTATGGAGCATTGTGATGACAGGTGTCATGCAGCATTGTGATGAAAGGGGTCATGGATCACTACGATGACATGGGTAATGGAGCATTGTGATGATATGGGCATGGAGCATTGTGATAACAGGGGCCAGGGAGCATTGAGATGACAAGAGCAGGGAACATTCTGATGACAGCAGTCACGTATCATTGTGATGATAAATGTCATGGAACATTGTGCTGACAGGGGCTATAGAGCATTGTGATGACAGGTGTCATGTGGCATTGTGATGACAGTGGTCATAGAGCATTGTGATGAAAAGGATCATGGAGCAATGTGATTACAGGTGTCATGTGGCATTGTGATGACAGTGGTCATAGAGCATTGTGATGACAGGGGTCAAGGAGCATTGTGATGAAAGTGGTCATGGAGCACTGTGATGACACGGGCATGGAGCATTATGATGACAAGCGTTCTGGAGCATTGTGATGACAAGTGTATGGAGCATTGTGATTACAGGGGAACAGGAGCATTGTGATTACATGGGCAGTGAATATTGTGATGACAGGGGTCATGGAGCACTGTGATGACTAGTGTCATGGAACATTGTGATGACAGGGATCATGGAGTATTGTGATGAGAGGGGCCTTGGAGCATTATGATGATAGGCGTCATGGGGCATTGTGATGACAGCGGTCTTGGAGCATTGTGATGAAAGGGATCATGGAGCAATGTGATTACAGGAGCCATGGAGCATTGTGAATGCATAGGCCATGGAGCAATGAAATGACAGGGGTCAAGGAGCATTGTGATGTAAGTTGTCATGGAGCATTGTGATGACAAGTGTCCATGAACATTGTGATGACATGGTTCATGGAGAATTGGGATGACAAGTGCCATGGAACAATGTGATTACAGGAGCCATGGAGCATTGTGAATGCATAGGCCATGGAGCAATGAAATGACAGGGGTCAAGGAGCATTGTGATGTAAGTTGTCATGGAGCATTGTGATGACAAGTGTCCATGAACATTGTGATGACATGGTTCATGGAGAATTGTGATGACAAGTGCCATGGCGAATTGTGATGACAAGTGTCATGGGGCATTGTGATGACAGTGGTCATGTAGAATTGTAATGAAAGGTATCATGGAGGACTCTGACGACAGGGGCCGTGGAGCACTGTGATGACAGTGGTCATCTAGAATTGTGATGAAATATACCAGGGAGCATTGTGATGACACGGGTCATGGATCACCGCAATTATAGGGGCCATGGAGCATTGTGAATACAAAGATCATGGAGCATTGAGATGACAGGGGTCATGGATCATTGTGATGACAAGGGTCCTGGAACCTTGTGATGACACGGTTCATGGAGCACTGTGATGACAAGGTTCTTCAAGCATTGTGATGACACGGGCATGGAGCATAATGATGACAAGAGTTCTGGAGCATTGTGATGAAAAGGGTATGGAGCACTGTGATTACAGGGGACCAGGAGCATTGTGATTACATGGGCAGTGAATATTGTGATGACAGGGGTTCATGGAGCACTGTGATGACAAGTGTCATGGAACATTGTGATGACAGGGTTCATGGAGCACTGTGATGACAAGTGTCATGGAACATTGTGATGACAGGGTTCATGGGGTATTGTGATGAGAGTGGTCATAGAACATTGTGATGGAAGGGATCATGGAGCAATGTGATTACAGGGGCCATGGAGCATTTTGAATGCATAGGCCATGGAGCAGTGTGATGACAGGGGTCATGGAGCATTGTGATGACAAGTGTCCTGGACATTGTGATGACACGGGTCATGGAGCATTGTGATGGCAAGGGCCATGGCGAATTGTGATGACATGTGTCTTGGGGCATTGTGATGACAGTGGTCATCTAGAATTGTGATAAAAGGTATCATGGAGCACTGTGATGACAGGGGCCATGGAGTATTGTAATGACAAGGCCATGGAACATTGTGATGACAAGTATCATGGAGCTTTGTGATGACACGAGCATTCATCATTATGATGACAAGAGTTCTGGAGCATTGTGAGGACAAGGGCATGGAGCATTGTGATTACAGGGTCATGGAGCATTGTGATGACAACTGTCATGGAACATTGTGATGACAGGGTTCATGGAGCATTGTGATTAAAGGGGCCATGGAGCATTTTGATGACAAGGGCAGGCGAACATTTTGATTACATTGGTAATGGAGCATTGTGATGACATGGGCAGGGAACATTGTGAAGACAGGTGTAATGGAACATTGTGATTACAGGGGACATGGAGCATTTTGTTGACATGGGCAGGCAACATTGTGATGACAGGTGTCATGGAGCATTGGGATGACAATTGTCATGGAACGTTGTGCTGACAGGGATCATGGAGCATTGTGATGAGACGGTCATTGGAGCATTGTGATGACAGGCGTACTGGAGCCTTCTGAGGAAAGGTGTCATGAGTCATTGTGATTACAGCGATCATGGAACATTGTGATGACAGTGGTCATGGAGCATTGTAATGACAGGGGCCATGGAGCATTGTGATGACAGGGGTCATGGGGCATTGTGATGACAGTGGTCATGGAGCATTGTGATGAAAGGGGTCATGGAGCACTGTGATCACAGGGGCCATGTATAATTGTGATGACAAAGACCATGGAGCATTGTGATGACAGTTGTCATGGAGCATTGTGTTGAAAGGGGCATGGAGCATTGTGACGACAATGGTCATGGAGCATTGTGATGACTGGTATCATGGAGCATTGTTCTGAAAAAGGTCATGGGGCAGTGTAATGACAAGTATCATGGAGGATGTGATGAAAGGAGTCATGGAGCATTGTGATTAAATGGATCATGAGGCATTTTGATGACAAGAGTCATGGAACATTGTGATGACAGGGCTAATGGAGCATTGTGATGACAAGGGCTATGGAGCATTGTGATGACTGGGGTCATGGAGCATTGTGATGAAAGGGGTCATGGATCACTACGATGACATGGGTAATGGAGCATTGTGATGATATGAGCATGGAGCATTGTGATGACAGGGGCCAGGGAGCATTGAGAATGACAAGGGCAGGGAACATTGTGATGACAGCAGTCATGGATCATTGTGATGATACCTGTCATGGAACATTGTGCTGACAGGGGCTATAGAGCATTGTGATGACAGGTGTCATGTGGCATTGTGATGACAGTGGTCATAGAGCATTGTGATGACAGGGGTCAAGGAGCATTGTGATGAAAGTGGTCATGGAGCACTGTGATGACACGGGAATGGAGCATTATGATGACAAGAGTTCTGGAGCATTGTGATGACAAGGGTATGGAGCATTGTGATTACAGGGGACCAGGAGCATTGTGATTACATGGGCAGTGAATATTGTGATGACAGGGGTCATGGAGCACTGTGATGACTAGTGTCATGGAACATTGTGATGACAGGGATCATGGAGCATTGTGATGAGAGGGGCCTTGGAGCATTATGATGATAGACGTCATGGGGCATTGTGATGACAGCGGTCTTGGAGCATTGTGATGAAAGGGATCATGGAACAATGTGATTACAGGAGCCATGGAGCATTGTGAATGCATAGGCCATGGAGCAATGAAATGACAGGGGTCAAGGAGCATTGTGATGTAAGTTGTCATGGAGCATTGTGATGACAAGTGTCCATGAACATTGTGATGACATGGTTCATGGAGCATTGTGATGACAGGTGTCATGTGGAATTGTGATGAGAGCGGTCATATAGAATTGTGATGAAAGGTATCAGGGAGGACTCTGATGACAGGGGCCGTGGAGCACTGTGATGACAGTGGTCATCTAGAATTGGGATGAAATATACCAGGGAGCATTGTGATGACAGGGGTCATGGATCACCGCAATTATAGGGGCCATGGAGCATTGTGAATACAAAGATCATGGAGCATTGAGATGACAGGGGTCACGGATCATTGTGATGACAAGGGTCCTGGAACCCTGTGATGACACGGTTCATGGAGCATTGTGATGACATGGTTCTTCAAGCATTGTGATGACACCGGCATGGAGCTTTATGATGACAAGAGTTCTGGAGCATTGTGATGACAAGGGTATGGAGCACTATGATTACAGGGGACCAGGAGCATTGTGATTACATGGGCAGGGAATATTGTGATGACAGGGGTCATGGAGCACTGTGATGACTAGTGTCATGGAACATTGTGATGACAGGGATCATGGAGCATTGTGATGAGAGGGGCCTTAGAGCATTATGATGATAGGCGTCATGGGGCATTGTGATGACAGCGGTCTTGGAGCATTGTGATGAAAGGGATCATGGAGCAATGTGCTTACAGGAGCCATGGAGCATTGTGAATGCATAGGCCATGGAGCAATGAAATGACAGGGGTCAAGGAGCATTGTGATGTAAGATGTCATGGAGCATTGTAATGACAAGTGTCCATGAACATTGTGATGACATGGTTCATGGAGCATTGTGATGACAAGTGCCATGGCGAATTGTGATGACAGGTGTCATGGGGCATTGTGTTGAAAGGGGCATGGAGCATTGTGACGACAATGGTCATGGAGCATTGTGATGACTGGTATCATGGAGCATTGTTCTGAAAAAGGTCATGGGGCAGTGTAATGACAAGTATCATGGAGGATGTGATGAAAGGAGTCATGGAGCATTGTGATTAAATGGATCATGAGGCATTTTGATGACAAGAGTCATGGAACATTGTGATGACAGGGATAATGGAGCATTGTGATGACAAGGGCTATGGAGCATTGTGATGACAGGTGTCATGCAGCATTGTGATGAAAGGGGTCATGGATCACTACGATGACATGGGTAATGGAGCATTGTGATGATATGGGCATGGAGCATTGTGATAACAGGGGCCAGGGAGCATTGAGATGACAAGAGCAGGGAACATTCTGATGACAGCAGTCACGTATCATTGTGATGATAAATGTCATGGAACATTGTGCTGACAGGGGCTATAGAGCATTGTGATGACAGGTGTCATGTGGCATTGTGATGACAGTGGTCATAGAGCATTGTGATGAAAAGGATCATGGAGCAATGTGATTACAGGTGTCATGTGGCATTGTGATGACAGTGGTCATAGAGCATTGTGATGACAGGGGTCAAGGAGCATTGTGATGAAAGTGGTCATGGAGCACTGTGATGACACGGGCATGGAGCATTATGTTGACAAGCGTTCTGGAGCATTGTGATGACAAGTGTATGGAGCATTGTGATTACAGGGGACCAGGAGCATTGTGATTACATGGGCAGTGAATATTGTGATGACAGGGGTCATGGAGCACTGTGATGACTAGTGTCATGGAACATTGTGATGACAGGGATCATGGAGTATTGTGATGAGAGGGGCCTTGGAGCATTATGATGATAGGCGTCATGGGGCATTGTGATGACAGCGGTCTTGGAGCATTGTGATGAAAGGGATCATGGAGCAATGTGATTACAGGAGCCATGGAGCATTGTGAATGCATAGGCCATGGAGCAATGAAATGACAGGGGTCAAGGAGCATTGTGATGTAAGTTGTCATGGAGCATTGTGATGACAAGTGTCCATGAACATTGTGATGACATGGTTCATGGAGAATTGTGATGACAAGTGCCATGGCGAATTGTGATGACAAGTGTCATGGGGCATTGTGATGACAGTGGTCATGTAGAATTGTAATGAAAGGTATCATGGAGGACTCTGACCACAGGGGCCGTGGAGCACTGTGATGACAGTGGTCATCTAGAATTGTGATGAAATATACCAGGGAGCATTGTGATGACAGGGGTCATGGATCACCGCAATTATAGGGGCCATGGAGCATTGTGAATACAAAGATCATGGAGCATTGAGATGACAGGGGTCATGGATCATTGTGATGACAAGGGTCCTGGAACCTTGTGATGACACGGTTCATGGAGCACTGTGATGACAAGGTTCTTCAAGCATTGTGATGACACGGGCATGGAGCATAATGATGACAAGAGTTCTGGAGCATTGTGATGAAAAGGGTATGGAGCACTGTGATTACAGGGGACCAGGAGCATTGTGATTACATGGGCAGTGAATATTGTGATGACAGGGGTTCATGGAGCACTGTGATGACAAGTGTCATGGAACATTGTGATGACAGGGTTCATGGAGCATTGTGATGAGAGGGGCCTTGGAGCATTATGATGATAGGCGTCATGGGGTATTGTGATGAGAGTGGTCATAGAACATTGTGATGGAAGGGATCATGGAGCAATGTGATTACAGGGGCCATGGAGCATTTTGAATGCATAGGCCATGGAGCAGTGTGATGACAGGGGTCATGGAGCATTGTGATGACAAGTGTCCCGGACATTGTGATGACACCGGTCATGGAGCATTGTGATGGCAAGGGCCATGGCGAATTGTGATGACATGTGTCTTGGGGCATTGTGATGACAGTGGTCATCTAGAATTGTGATAAAAGGTATCATGGAGCACTGTGATGACAGGGGCCATGGAGTATTGTAATGACAAGGCCATGGAACATTGTGATGACAAGTATCATGGAGCTTTGTGATGACACGAGCATTCATCATTATGATGACAAGAGTTCTGGAGCATTGTGAGGACAAGGGCATGGAGCATTGTGATTACAGGGTCATGGAGCATTGTGATGACAACTGTCATGGAACATTGTGATGACAGGGTTCATGGAGCATTGTGATTAAAGGGGCCATGGAGCATTTTGATGACAAGGGCAGGCGAACATTTTGATTACATTGGTAATGGAGCATTGTGATGACATGGGCAGGGAACATTGTGAAGACAGGTGTAATGGAACATTGTGATTACAGGGGACATGGAGCATTTTGTTGACATGGGCAGGCAACATTGTGATGACAGGTGTCATGGAGCATTGGGATGACAATTGTCATGGAACGTTGTGCTGACAGGGATCATGGAGCATTGTGATGAGACGGTCATTGGAGCATTGTGATGACAGGCGTACTGGAGCCTTCTGAGGAAAGGTGTCATGAGTCATTGTGATTACAGCGATCATGGAACATTGTGATGACAGTGGTCATGGAGCATTGTAATGACAGGGGCCATGGAGCATTGTGATGACAGGGGTCATGGGGCATTGTGATGACAGTGGTCATGGAGCATTGTGATGAAAGGGGTCATGGAGCACTGTGATCACAGGGGCCATGTATAATTGTGATGACAAAGGCCATGGAGCATTGTGATGACAGTTGTCATGGAGCATTGTGTTGAAAGGGGCATGGAGCATTGTGACGACAATGGTCATGGAGCATTGTGATGACTGGTATCATGGATCATTGTTCTGAAAAAGGTCATGGGGCAGTGTAATGACAAGTATCATGGAGGATGTGATGAAAGGAGTCATGGAGCATTGTGATTAAATGGATCATGAGGCATTTTGATGACAAGAGTCATGGAACATTGTGATGACAGGGCTAATGGAGCATTGTGATGACAAGGGCTATGGAGCATTGTGATGACTGGGGTCATGGAGCATTGTGATGAAAGGGGTCATGGATCACTACGATGACATGGGTAATGGAGCATTGTGATGATATGAGCATGGAGCATTGTGATGACAGGGGCCAGGGAGCATTGAGAATGACAAGGGCAGGGAACATTGTGATGACAGCAGTCATGGATCATTGTGATGATACCTGTCATGGAACATTGTGCTGACAGGGGCTACAGAGCATTGTGATGACAGGTGTCATGTGGCATTGTGATGACAGTGGTCATAGAGCATTGTGATGACAGGGCTCAAGGAGCATTGTGATGAAAGTGGTCATGGAGCACTGTGATGACACGGGAATGGAGCATTATGATGACAAGAGTTCAGGAGCATTGTGATGACAAGGGTATGGAGCATTGTGATTACAGGGGACCAGGAGCATTGTGATTACATGGGCAGTGCATATTGTGATGACAGGGGTCATGGAGCACTGTGATGACTAGTGTCATGGAACATTGTGATGACAGGGATCATGGAGCATTGTGATGAGAGGGGCCTTGGAGCATTATGATGATAGGCGTCATGGGGCATTGTGATGACAGCGGTCTTGGAGCATTGTGATGAAAGGGATCATGGAGCACTGTGATTACAGGAGCCATGGAGCATTGTGAATGCATAGGCCATGGAGCAATGAAATGACAGGGGTCAAGGAGCATTGTGATGTAAGTTGTCATGGAGCATTGTGATGACAAGTGTCCATGAACATTGTGATGACATGGTTCATGGAGCATTGTGATGACAGGTGTCATGTGGAATTGTGATGAGAGCGGTCATATAGAATTGTGATGAAAGGTATCAGGGAGGACTCTGATGACAGGGGCCGTGGAGCACTGTGATGACAGTGGTCATCTAGAATTGTGATGAAATATACCAGGGAGCATTGTGATGACAGGGGTCATGGATCACCGCAATTATAGGGGCCATGGAGCATTGTGAATACAAAGATCATGGAGCATTGAGATGACAGGGGTCACGGATCATTTTGATGACAAGGGTCCTGGAACCTTGTGACGACACGGTTCATGGAGCACTGTGATGACAAGGTTCTTCAAGCATTGTGATGACACGGGCATGGAGCATTATGATGACAAGAGTTCTGGAGCATTGTGATGAAAAGGGTATGGAGCACTGTGATTACAGGGGACCAGGAGCATTGTGATTACATGGGCAGTGAATATTGTGATGACAGGGGTTCATGGAGCACTGTGATGACAAGTGTCATGGAACATTGTGATGACAGGGATCATGGAGCATTGTGATGAGAGGGGCCTTGGAGCATTATGATGATAGGTGTCATGGGGTATTGTGATGAGAGTGGTCATAGAACATTGTGATGAAAGGGATCATGGAGCAATGTGATTACAGGGGCCATGGAGCATTTTGAATGCATAGGCCATGGAGCAGTGTGATGACAGGGGTCATGGAGCATTGCGATGACAAGTGTCCTGGACCATTGTGATGACACGGGTCATGGAGCATTGTGATGGCAAGGGCCATGGCGAATTGTGATGACATGTGTCTTGGGGCATTGTGATGACAGTGGTCATCTAGAATTGTGATAAAAGGTATCATGGAGCACTGTGATGACAGGGGCCATGGAGTATTGTAATGACAAGGCCATGGAACATTGTGATGACAAGTATCATGGAGCTTTGTGATGACACGAGCATTCATCATTATGATGACAAGAGTTCTGGAGCATTGTGAGGACAAGGGCATGGAGCATTGTGATTACAGGGTCATGGAGCATTGTGATGACAACTGTCATGGAACATTGTGATGACAGGGTTCATGGAGCATTGTGATTAAAGGGGCCATGGAGCATTTTGATGACAAGGGCAGGCGAACATTTTGATTACATTGGTAATGGAGCATTGTGATGACATGGGCAGGGAACATTGTGAAGACAGGTGTAATGGAACATTGTGATTACAGGGGACATGGAGCATTTTGATGACATGGGCAGGCAACATTGTGATGACAGGTGTCATGGAGCATTGGGATGACAATTGTCATGGAACGTTGTGCTGACAGGGATCATGGAGCATTGTGATGAGACGGTCATTGGAGCATTGTGATGACAGGCGTACTGGAGCCTTCTGAGGAAAGGTGTCATGAGTCATTGTGATTACAGCGAACATGGAACATTGTGATGACAGTGGTCATGGAGCATTGTAATGACAGGGGCCATGGAGCATTGGGATGACAGGGGTCATGGGGCATTGTGATGACAGTGGTCATGGAGCATTGTGATGAAAGGGGTCATGGAGCACTGTGATCACAGGGGCCATGTATAATTGTGATGACAAAGACCATGGAGCATTGTGATGACAGTTGTCATGGAGCATTGTGTTGAAAGGGGCATGGAGCATTGTGACGACAATGGTCATGGAGCATTGTGATGACTGGTATCATGGAGCATTGTTCTGAAAAAGGTCATGGGGCAGTGTAATGACAAGTATCATGGAGGATGTGATGAAAGGAGTCATGGAGCATTGTGATTAAATGGATCATGAGGCATTTTGATGACAAGAGTCATGGAACATTGTGATGACAGGGCTAATGGAGCATTGTGATGACAAGGGCTATGGAGCATTGTGATGACTGGGGTCATGGAGCATTGTGATGAAAGGGGTCATGGATCACTACGATGACATGGGTAATGGAGCATTGTGATGATATGAGCATGGAGCATTGTGATGACAGGGGCCAGGGAGCATTGAGAATGACAAGGGCAGGGAACATTGTGATGACAGCAGTCATGGATCATTGTGATGATACCTGTCATGGAACATTGTGCTGACAGGGGCTATAGAGCATTGTGATGACAGGTGTCATGTGGCATTGTGATGACAGTGGTCATAGAGCATTGTGATGACAGGGGTCAAGGAGCATTGTGATGAAAGTGGTCATGGAGCACTGTGATGACACGGTCATGGAGCATTATGATGACAAGAGTTCAGGAGCATTGTGATGACAAGGGTATGGAGCATTGTGATTACAGGGGACCAGGAGCATTGTGATTACATGGGCAGTGCATATTGTGATGACAGGGGTCATGGAGCACTGTGATGACTAGTGTCATGGAACATTGTGATGACAGGGATCATGGAGCATTGTGATGAGAGGGGCCTTGGAGCATTATGATGATAGGCGTCATGGGGCATTGTGATGACAGCGGTCTTGGAGCATTGTGATGAAAGGGATCATGGAGCAATGTGATTACAGGAGCCATGGAGCATTGTGAATGCATAGGCCATGGAGCAATGAAATGACAGGGGTCAAGGAGCATTGTGATGTAAGTTGTCATGGAGCATTGTGATGACAAGTGTCCATGAACATTGTGATGACATGGTTCATGGAGCATTGTGATGACAGGTGTCATGTGGAATTGTGATGAGAGCGGTCATATAGAATTGTGATGAAAGGTATCAGGGAGGACTCTGATGACAGGGGCCGTGGAGCACTGTGATGACAGTGGTCATCTAGAATTGTGATGAAATATACCAGGGAGCATTGTGATGACAGGGGTCATGGATCACCGCAATTATAGGGGCCATGGAGCATTGTGAATACAAAGATCATGGAGCATTGAGATGACAGGGGTCACGGATCATTTTGATGACAAGGGTCCTGGAACCTTGTGACGACACGGTTCATGGAGCACTGTGATGACAAGGTTCTTCAAGCATTGTGATGACACGGGCATGGAGCATTATGATGACAAGAGTTCTGGAGCATTGTGATGAAAAGGGTATGGAGCACTGTGATTACAGGGGACCAGGAGCATTGTGATTACATGGGCAGTGAATATTGTGATGACAGGGGTTCATGGAGCACTGTGATGACAAGTGTCATGGAACATTGTGATGACAGGGATCATGGAGCATTGTGATGAGAGGGGCCTTGGAGCATTATGATGATAGGCGTCATGGGGTATTGTGATGAGAGTGGTCATAGAACATTGTGATGAAAGGGATCATGGAGCAATGTGATTACAGGGGCCATGGAGCATTTTGAATGCATAGGCCATGGAGCAGTGTGATGACAGTGGTCATGGAGCATTGCGATGACAAGTGTCCTGGACCATTGTGATGACACGGGTCATGGAGCATTGTGATGGCAAGGGCCATGGCGAATTGTGATGACATGTGTCTTGGGGCATTGTGATGACAGTGGTCATCTAGAATTGTGATAAAAGGTATCATGGAGCACTGTGATGACAGGGGCCATGGAGTATTGTAATGACAAGGCCATGGAACATTGTGATGACAAGTATCATGGAGCTTTGTGATGACACGAGCATTCATCATTATGATGACAAGAGTTCTGGAGCATTGTGAGGACAAGGGCATGGAGCATTGTGATTACAGGGTCATGGAGCATTGTGATGACAACTGTCATGGAACATTGTGATGACAGGGTTCATGGAGCATTGTGATTAAAGGGGCCATGGAGCATTTTGATGACAAGGGCAGGCGAACATTTTGATTACATTGGTAATGGAGCATTGTGATGACATGGGCAGGGAACATTGTGAAGACAGGTGTAATGGAACATTGTGATTACAGGGGACATGGAGCATTTTGATGACATGGGCAGGCAACATTGTGATGACAGGTGTCATGGAGCATTGGGATGACAATTGTCATGGAACGTTGTGCTGACAGGGATCATGGAGCATTGTGATGAGACGGTCATTGGAGCATTGTGATGACAGGCGTACTGGAGCCTTCTGAGGAAAGGTGTCATGAGTCATTGTGATTACAGCGAACATGGAACATTGTGATGACAGTGGTCATGGAGCATTGTAATGACAGGGGCCATGGAGCACTGTGATCACAGGGGCCATGTATAATTGTGATGACAAAGACCATGGAGCATTGTGATGACAGTTGTCATGGAGCATTGTGTTGAAAGGGGCATGGAGCATTGTGACGACAATGGTCATGGAGCATTGTGATGACTGGTATCATGGAGCATTGTTCTGAAAAAGGTCATGGGGCAGTGTAATGACAAGTATCATGGAGGATGTGATGAAAGGAGTCATGGAGCATTGTGATTAAATGGATCATGAGGCATTTTGATGACAAGAGTCATGGAACATTGTGATGACAGGGCTAATGGAGCATTGTGATGACAAGGGCTATGGAGCATTGTGATGACTGGGGTCATGGAGCATTGTGATGAAAGGGGTCATGGATCACTACGATGACATGGGTAATGGAGCATTGTGATGATATGAGCATGGAGCATTGTGATGACAGGGGCCAGGGAGCATTGAGAATGACAAGGGCAGGGAACATTGTGATGACAGCAGTCATGGATCATTGTGATGATACCTGTCATGGAACATTGTGCTGACAGGGGCTATAGAGCATTGTGATGACAGGTGTCATGTGGCATTGTGATGACAGTGGTCATAGAGCATTGTGATGACAGGGGTCAAGGAGCATTGTGATGAAAGTGGTCATGGAGCACTGTGATGACACGGTCATGGAGCATTATGATGACAAGAGTTCAGGAGCATTGTGATGACAAGGGTATGGAGCATTGTGATTACAGGGGACCAGGAGCATTGTGATTACATGGGCAGTGCATATTGTGATGACAGGGGTCATGGAGCACTGTGATGACTAGTGTCATGGAACATTGTGATGACAGGGATCATGGAGCATTGTGATGAGAGGGGCCTTGGAGCATTATGATGATAGGCGTCATGGGGCATTGTGATGACAGCGGTCTTGGAGCATTGTGATGAAAGGGATCATGGAGCAATGTGATTACAGGAGCCATGGAGCATTGTGAATGCATAGGCCATGGAGCAATGAAATGACAGGGGTCAAGGAGCATTGTGATGTAAGTTGTCATGGAGCATTGTGATGACAAGTGTCCATGAACATTGTGATGACATGGTTCATGGAGCATTGTGATGACAGGTGTCATGTGGAATTGTGATGAGAGCGGTCATATAGAATTGTGATGAAAGGTATCAGGGAGGACTCTGATGACAGGGGCCGTGGAGCCCTGTGATGACAGTGGTCATCTAGAATTGTGATGAAATATACCAGGGAGCATTGTGATGACAGGGGTCATGGATCACCGCAATTATAGGGGCCATGGAGCATTGTGAATACAAAGATCATGGAGCATTGAGATGACAGGCGTCACGGATCATTGTGATGACAAGGGTCCTAGAACCCTGTGATGACACGGTTCATGGAGCATTGTGATGACAAGGTTCTTCAAGCATTGTGATGACACCGGCATGGAGCATTATGATGACAAGAGTTCTGGAGCATTGTGATGACAAAGGTATGGAGCACTATGATTACAGGGGACCAGGAGCATTGTGATTACATGGGCAGGGAATATTGTGATGACAGGGGTCATGGAGCACTGTGATGACTAGTGTCATGGAACATTGTGATGACAGGGATCATGGAGCATTGTGATGAGAGGGGCCTTAGAGCATTATGATGATAGGCGTCATGGGGCATTGTGATGACAGCGGTCTTGGAGCATTGTGATGAAAGGGATCATGGAGCAATGTGCTTACAGGAGCCATGGAGCATTGTGAATGCATAGGCCATGGAGCAATGAAATGACAGGGGTCAAGGAGCATTGTGATGTAAGATGTCATGGAGCATTGTAATGACAAGTGTCCATGAACATTGTGATGACATGGTTCATGGAGCATTGTGATGACAAGTGCCATGGCGAATTGTGATGACAGGTGTCATGGGGCATTGTGTTGAAAGGGGCATGGAGCATTGTGACGACAATGGTCATGGAGCATTGTGATGACTGGTATCATGGAGCATTGTTCTGAAAAAGGTCATGGGGCAGTGTAATGACAAGTATCATGGAGGATGTGATGAAAGGAGTCATGGAGCATTGTGATTAAATGGATCATGAGGCATTTTGATGACAAGAGTCATGGAACATTGTGATGACAGGGCTAATGGAGCATTGTGATGACAAGGGCTATGGAGCATTGTGATGACAGGTGTCATGCAGCATTGTGATGAAAGGGGTCATGGATCACTACGATGACATGGGTAATGGAGCATTGTGATGATATGGGCATGGAGCATTGTGATAACAGGGGCCAGGGAGCATTGAGATGACAAGAGCAGGGAACATTCTGATGACAGCAGTCACGTATCATTGTGATGATAAATGTCATGGAACATTGTGCTGACAGGGGCTATAGAGCATTGTGATGACAGGTGTCATGTGGCATTGTGATGACAGTGGTCATAGAGCATTGTGATGAAAAGGATCATGGAGCAATGTGATTACAGGTGTCATGTGGCATTGTGATGACAGTGGTCATAGAGCATTGTGATGACAGGGGTCAAGGAGCATTGTGATGAAAGTGGTCATGGAGCACTGTGATGACACGGGCATGGAGCATTATGATGACAAGCGTTCTGGAGCATTGTGATGACAAGTGTATGGAGCATTGTGATTACAGGGGAACAGGAGCATTGTGATTACATGGGCAGTGAATATTGTGATGACAGGGGTCATTGAGCACTGTGATGACTAGTGTCATGGAACATTGTGATGACAGGGATCATGGAGTATTGTGATGAGAGGGGCCTTGGAGCATTATGATGATAGGCGTCATGGGGCATTGTGATGACAGCGGTCTTGGAGCATTGTGATGAAAGGGATCATGGAGCAATGTGATTACAGGAGCCATGGAGCATTGTGAATGCATAGGCCATGGAGCAATGAAATGACAGGGGTCAAGGAGCATTGTGATGTAAGTTGTCATGGAGCATTGTGATGACAAGTGTCCATGAACATTGTGATGACATGGTTCATGGAGAATTGTGATGACAAGTGCCATGGCGAATTGTGATGACAAGTGTCATGGGGCATTGTGATGACAGTGGTCATGTAGAATTGTAATGAAAGGTATCATGGAGGACTCTGACGACAGGGGCCGTGGAGCACTGTGATGACAGTGGTCATCTAGAATTGTGATGAAATATACCAGGGAGCATTGTGATGACAGGGGTCATGGATCACCGCAATTATAGGGGCCATGGAGCATTGTGAATACAAAGATCATGGAGCATTGAGATGACAGGGGTCATGGATCATTGTGATGACAAGGGTCCTGGAACCTTGTGATGACACGGTTCATGGAGCACTGTGATGACAAGGTTCTTCAAGCATTGTGATGACACGGGCATGGAGCATAATGATGACAAGAGTTCTGGAGCATTGTGATGAAAAGGGTATGGAGCACTGTGATTACAGGGGACCAGGAGCATTGTGATTACATGGGCAGTGAATATTGTGATGACAGGGGTCATGGAGCACTGTGATGACTAGTGTCATGGAACATTGTGATGACAGGGATCATGGAGCATTGTGATGAGAGGGGCCTTAGAGCATTATGATGATAGGCGTCATGGGGCATTGTGATGACAGCGGTCTTGGAGCATTGTGATGAAAGGGATCATGGAGCAATGTGATTACAGGAGCCATGGAGCATTGTGAATGCATAGGCCATGGAGCAATGAAATGACAGGGGTCAAGGAGCATGGTGATGTAAGATGTCATGGAGCATTGTGATGAGAAGTGTCCATGAACATTGTGATGACATGGTTCATGGAGCATTGTGATGACAAGTGCCATGGCGAATTGTGATGACAGGTGTCATGGGGCATTGTGTTGAAAGGGGCATGGAGCATTGTGATGACAAGGTTCTTCAAGCATTGTGATGACATGGGCATGGAGCATTATGATGACAAGATTTCTGGAGCATTGTGATGAAAAGGGTATGGAGCACTGTGATTACAGGGGACCAGGAGCATTGTGATTACATGGGCAGTGAATATTGTGATGACAGGTGTTCATGGAGCACTGTGATGACAAGTGTCATGGAACATTGTGATGACAGGGTTCATGGAGCATTGTGATGAGAGGGGCCTTGGGGCATTATGATGATAGGCGTCATGGGGTATTTTGATGAGAGTGGTCATAGAACATTGTGATGAAAGGGATCATGGAGCAATGTGATTACAGGGGCCATGGAGCATTTTGAATGCATAGTCCATGGAGCAGTGTGATGACAGGGGTCATGGAGCATTGTGATGAATGTGGTCATAGTTCATTGTGATGATAAGTGTCCAGGAACATTGTGATGACATGGATCATGGAGCATTGTGATGACAAGGGCCATGGCGAATTGTGATGACAGGTGTCATGGGGCATTGTGATGACAGTGGTCATCGAGAATTATGAAGAAAGGTAACATGGAGCACTGTGATAACAGGGGCCATGGAACATTGTGATGACAAAGGCCATGGAGCATTTTGATGACAAGTGTCATGGAGCATTGTGATGAGACGGGCATGGAGCATTATGATGCCAAGAGTTCTGGAGCATTGTTGTGACAAGGGCATGGACCATTGTGATGACAAGGGCCATGGCCAATTCTGATGACAGGTGTCATCAGGCATTGTGATGACAGAGGTTATCTAGCATTGTGATGAAAGGTACCATGGATCACTGTGATAACAGGGGCCATGGAGCATTGTGATGATAAGGGCCATGGAGCATTTTAATGAAAAGTGTCATGGAGAATTGTGATGAGACGGGCATGGAGCATTATGATGACAAGAGTTCTGGAGCATTGCGTTGACAAGGGAATGGAGCATTGTGATTACAGGGACCATGGAGGAGAGTGATGACATCTGTCATGGAACATTGTGCTGACAGGGGCCATGGAGCATTGTGATGACAGGTATAATGTGGCATTGTAATGACACTGGTCATAGAGCATTGTGATGAAATGGATCATGGAGCAATGTGATTACAGGGACCATGTAGCATTGCGAATGCATAGGCTATGGAGCATTGTGATGACAGGAGTCAAGGAGCATTGTGATGTAAGTGGTCATGGATCATTGTGATGACAAGTGTCCTGGACCATTGTGATGACACGGGTCATGGAGCATTGTGATGGCAAGGGCCATGGCGAATTGTGATGACATGTGTCTTGGGTCATTGTGATGACAGTGGTCCTCTAGAATTGTGATAAAAGGTATCATGGAGCACTGTGATGACAGGGGCCATGGAGTATTGTAATGACAAGGCCATGGAACATTGTGATGACAAGTATCATGGAGCTTTGTGATGACACGAGCATTCATCATTATGATGACAAGATTTCTGGAGCATTGTGACGACAAGGGCATGGAGCATTGTGATTACAGGGTCATGGAGCATTGTGATGACAACTGTCATGGAACATTGTGATGACAGGGTTCATGGAGCATTGTGATTAAAGGGGCCATGGAGCATTTTGATGAAAAAGGCAGGCGAATATTTTGATTACATTGGTAATGGAGCATTGTGATGACATGGGCAGGGAACATTGTGAAGACAGGTGTAATGGAACATTGTGATTACAGGGGACATGGAGCATTTTGATGACATGGGCAGGCAACATTGTGATGACAGGTGTCATGGAGCATTGGGATGACAATTGTCATGGAACGTTGTGCTGACAGGGATCATGGAGCATTGTGATGAGACGGTCATTGGAGCATTGTGATGACAGGCGTACTGGAGCCTTTTGAGGAAAGGTGTCATGAGTCATTGTGATTACAGCGATCATGGAACATTGTGATGACAGTGGTCATGGAGCATTGTAATGACAGGGGCCATGGAGCATTGGGATGACAGGGGTCATGGGGCATTGTGATGACAGTGGTCATGGAGCATTGTGATGAAAGGGGTCATGGAGCACTGTGATCACAGGGGCCATGTATAATTGTGATGACAAAGGCCATGGAGCATTGTGATGACAGTTGTCATGGAGCATTGTGTTGAAAGGGGCATGGAGCATTGTGACGACAATGGTCATGGAGCATTGTGATGACTGGGGCCAGGGAGCATTGAGATGACAAGGGCAGGGAAAATTGTGATGATAGCAGTCATGGATCATTGTGATGATATCTGTCATGGAACATTGTGCTAACAGGGGCCATAGAGCATTGTGATGACAGGTGTCGTGTGGCCTTGTGATGACAGTGGTCATAGAGCATTGTGATGAAAAGGGTCATGGAGCAATGTGATTACAGGGGCCATGGAGCATTGTGAATACATAGGCCATGGAGCATTGCGATGACAGGGGTAAAGGAGCATTGCGATGAAAGTGGTCATGGAGCATTGTGATGACACGAGCATGGAGCATTATGATGACAAGAGTTCTGGAGCATTGTGATGATAAGTGTATGGAGCATTGTGATTACAGGGGACCAGGATCATTGTGAATACATGGGCAGTGATTATTGTGATGACAGGGGTTCATGGAGCAATGTGATGACAAGTGTCATGGAACATTGTGATGACAGGGTTCATGGAGAATTGTGATGAGAGGGGCCTTGGAGCATTATGATGATAGGCGTCATGGCATATTGTGATGAGAGTGGTCATAGAACATTAGAACATTGTGATGAAAGTGATCATGGAGCAATGTGATTACAGGGGCCATGGAGCATTGTGAATGCATAGGCCATGGAGCAATGAAATGACAGGGGTCAAGGAGCATTGTGATGTAAGTTGTCATGGAGCATTGTCATGACTATTGTCCATGAACATTGTGATGACATGGTTCATGGAGCATTGTGATGACAAGTGCCATGGCGAATTGTGATGACAGGTGTCATGGGGCATTGTGATGACAGTGGTCATGTAGAATTGTAATGAAAGGTATCATGGAGGACTCTGACGACAGGGGCCGTGGAGCACTGTGATGACAGTGGTCATCTAGAATTGTGATGAAATATACCAGGGAGCATTGTAATGACAGGGGTCATGGATCACCGCAATTATAGGGGCCAGGGAGCATTGTGAATACAAAGATCATGGAGCATTGAGATGACAGGGGTCACGGATCATTGTGATGACAAGGGTCCTGGAACCTTGTGATGACACGGTTCATGGAGCATTGTGATGACAAGGTTCTTCAAGCATTGTGATGACACCGGCATGGAGCATTATGATGACAAGAGTTCTGGAGCATTGTGATGACAAGGGTATGGAGCACTATGATTACAGGGGACCAGGAGCATTGTGATTACATGGGCAGTGAATATTGTGATGACAGGGGTCATGGAGCACTGTGATGACTAGTGTCATGGAACATTGTGATGACAGGGATCATGGAGCATTGTGATGAGAGGGGCCTTAGAGCATTATGATGATAGGCGTCATGGGGCATTGTGATGACAGCGGTCTTGGAGCATTGTGATGAAAGGGATCATGGAGCAATGTGCTTACAGGAGCCATGGAGCATTGTGAATGCATAGGCCATGGAGCAATGAAATGACAGGGGTCAAGGAGCATGGTGATATAAGATGTCATGGAGCATTGTGATGAGAAGTGTCCATGAACATTGTGATGACATGGTTCATGGAGCATTGTGATGACAAGTGCCATGGCGAATTGTGATGACAGGTGTCATGGGGCATTGTGTTGAAAGGGGCATGGAGCATTGTGATGACAAGGTTCTTCAAGCATTGTGATGACATGGGCATGGAGCATTATGATGACAAGATTTCTGGAGCATTGTGATGAAAAGGGTATGGAGCACTGTGATTACAGGGGACCAGGAGCATTGTGATTACATGGGCAGTGAATATTGTGATGACAGGTGTTCATGGAGCACTGTGATGACAAGTGTCATGGAACATTGTGATGACAGGGTTCATGGAGCATTGTGATGAGAGGGGCCTTGGGGCATTATGATGATAGGCGTCATGGGGTATTGTGATGAGAGTGGTCATAGAACATTGTGATGAAAGGGATCATGGAGCAATGTGATTACAGGGGCCATGGAGCATTTTGAATGCATAGTCCATGGAGCAGTGTGATGACAGGGGTCATGGAGCATTGTGATGAATGTGGTCATAGTTCATTGTGATGATAAGTGTCCAGGAACATTGTGATGACATGGATCATGGAGCATTGTGATGACAAGGACTATGGCGAATTGTGATGACAGGTGTCATGGGGCATTGTGATGACAGTGGTCATCGAGAATTATGAAGAAAGGTAACATGGAGCACTGTGATAACAGGGGCCATGGAGCATTGTGATGACAAAGGCCATGGAGCATTTTGATGACAAGTGTCAAGGAGCATTGTGATGAGACGGGCATGGAGCATTATGATGCCAAGAGTTCTGGAGCATTGTGGTGACAAGGGCATGGACCATTGTGATGACAAGGGCCATGGCCAATTCTGATGACAGGTGTCATCAGGCATTGTGATGACAGAGGTTATCTAGCATTGTGATGAAAGGTACCATGGATCACTGTGATAACAGGGGCCATGGAGCATTGTGATGATAAGGGCCATGGAGCATTTTAATGAAAAGTGTCATGGAGAATTGTGATGAGACGGGCATGGAGCATTATGATGACAAGAGTTCTGGAGCATTGCGTTGACAAGGGAATGGAGCATTGTGATTACAGGGACCATGGAGGAGAGTGATGACATCTGTCATGGAACATTGTGCTGACAGGGGCCATGGAGCATTGTGATGACAGGTATAATGTGGCATTGTAATGACAGTGGTCATAGAGCATTGTGATGAAATGGATCATGGAGCAATGTGATTACAGGGACCATGTAGCATTGCGAATGCATAGGCTATGGAGCATTGTGATGACAGGAGTCAAGGAGCATTGTGATGTAAGTGGTCATGGATCATTGTGATGACAAGTGTCCTGGACCATTGTGATGACACGGGTCATGGAGCATTGTGATGGCAAGGGCCATGGCGAATTGTGATGACATGTGTCTTGGGTCATTGTGATGACAGTGGTCCTCTAGAATTGTGATAAAAGGTATCATGGAGCACTGTGATGACAGGGGCCATGGAGTATTGTAATGACAAGGCCATGGAACATTGTGATGACAAGTATCATGGAGCTTTGTGATGACACGAGCATTCATCATTATGATGACAAGATTTCTGGAGCATTGTGATGACAAGGGCATGGAGCATTGTGATTACAGGGTCATGGAGCATTGTGATTAAAGGGGCCATGGAGCCTTTTGATGACAAGGGCAGGCGAACATTTTGATTACATTGGTAATGGAGCATTGTGATGACATGGGCAGGGAACATTGTGAAGACAGGTGTAATGGAACATTGTGATTACAGGGGACATGGAGCATTTTGATGACATGGGCAGGCAACATTGTGATGACAGGTGTCATGGAGCATTGTGATGACAATTGTCATGGAACGTTGTGCTGACAGGGATCATGGAGCATTGTGATGAGACGGTCATTGGAGCATTGTGATGACAGGCGTACTGGAGCCTTCTGAGGAAAGGTGTCATGAGTCATTGTGATTACAGCGATCATGGAACATTGTGATGACAGTGGTCATGGAGCATTGTAATGACAGGGGCCATGGAGCATTGTGATGACAGGGGTCATGGGGCATTGTGATGACAGTGGTCATGGAGCATTGTGATGAAAGGGGTCATGGAGCACTGTGATCACAGGGGCCATGTATAATTGTGATGACAAAGACCATGGAGCATTGTGATGACAGTTGTCATGGAGCATTGTGTTGAAAGGGGCATGGAGCATTGTGACGACAATGGTCATGGAGCATTGTGATGACTGATATCATGGAGCATTGTTCTGAAAGAGGTCATGGGGCAGTGTAATGACAAGTATCATGGAGGATGTGATGAAAGGAGTCATGGAGCATTGTGATTAAATGGATCATGAGGCATTTTGATGACAAGAGTCATGGAACATTGTGATGACAGGGCTAATGGAGCATTGTGATGACAAGGGCTATGGAGCATTGTGATGACTGGGGTCATGGAGCATTGTGATGAAAGGGGTCATGGATCACTACGATGACATGGGTAATGGAGCACTGTGATGATATGAGCATGGAGCATTGTGATGACAGGGGCCAGGGAGCATTGAGAATGACAAGGGCAGGGAACATTGTGATGACAGCAGTCATGGATCATTGTGATGATACCTGTCATGGAACATTGTGCTGACAGGGGCTATAGAGCATTGTGATGACAGGTGTCATGTGGCATTGTGAAGACAGTGGTCATAGAGCATTGTGATGACAGGGGTCAAGGAGCATTGTGATGAAAGTGGTCATGGAGCACTGTGATGACACGGGAATGGAGCATTATGATGACAAGGGTTCTGGAGCATTGTGATGACAAGGGTATGGAGCATTGTGATTACAGGGGACCAGGAGCATTGTGATTACATGGGCAGTGCATATTGTGATGACAGGGGTCATGGAGCACTGTGATGACTAGTGTCATGGAACATTGTGATGACAGGGATCATGGAGCATTGTGATGAGAGGGGCCTTGGAGCATTATGATGATAGGCGTCATGGGGCATTGTGATGACAGCGGTCTTGGAGCATTGTGATGAAAGGGATCATGGAGCAATGTGATTACAGGAGCCATGGAGCATTGTGAATGCATAGGCCATGGAGCAATGAAATGACAGGGGTCAAGGAGCATTGTGATGTAAGTTGTCATGGAGCATTGTGATGACAAGTGTCCATGAACATTGTGATGACATGGTTCATGGAGCATTGTGATGACAGGTGTCATGTGGAATTGTGATGAGAGCGGTCATATAGAATTGTGATGAAAGGTATCAGGGAGGACTCTGATGACAGGGGCCGTGGAGCACTGTGATGACAGTGGTCATCTAGAATTGTGATGAAATATACCAGGGAGCATTGTGATGACAGGGGTCATGGATCACCGCAATTATAGGGGCCATGGAGCATTGTGAATACAAAGATCATGGAGCATTGAGATGACAGGGGTCACGGATCATTTTGATGACAAGGGTCCTGGAACCTTGTGACGACACGGTTCATGGAGCACTGTGATGACAAGGTTCTTCAAGCATTGTGATGACACGGGCATGGAGCATTATGATGACAAGAGTTCTGGAGCATTGTGATGAAAAGGGTATGGAGCACTGTGATTACAGGGGACCAGGAGCATTGTGATTACATGGGAAGTGAATATTGTGATGACAGGGGTTCAGGGAGCACTGTGATGACAAGTGTCATGGAACATTGTGATGACAGGGATCATGGAGCATTGTGATGAGAGGGGCCTTGGAGCATTATGATGATAGGTGTCATGGGGTATTGTGATGAGAGTGGTCATAGAACATTGTGATGAAAGGGATCATGGAGCAATGTGATTACAGGGGCCATGGAGCATTTTGAATGCATAGGCCATGGAGCAGTGTGATGACAGGGGTCATGGAGCATTGCGATGACAAGTGTCCTGGACCATTGTGATGACACGGGTCATGGAGCATTGTGATGGCAAGGGCCATGGCGAATTGTGATGACATGTGTCTTGGGGCATTGTGATGACAGTGGTCATCTAGAATTGTGATAAAAGGTATCATGGAGCACTGTGATGACAGGGGCCATGGAGTATTGTAATGACAAGGCCATGGAACATTGTGATGACAAGTATCATGGAGCTTTGTGATGACACGAGCATTCATCATTATGATGACAAGAGTTCTGGAGCATTGTGAGGACAAGGGCATGGAGCATTGTGATTACAGGGTCATGGAGCATTGTGATGACAACTGTCATGGAACATTGTGATGACAGGGTTCATGGAGCATTGTGATTAAAGGGGCCATGGAGCATTTTGATGACAAGGGCAGGCGAACATTTTGATTACATTGGTAATGGAGCATTGTGATGACATGGGCAGGGAACATTGTGAAGACAGGTGTAATGGAACATTGTGATTACAGGGGACATGGAGCATTTTGATGACATGGGCAGGCAACATTGTGATGACAGGTGTCATGGAGCATTGGGATGACAATTGTCATGGAACGTTGTGCTGACAGGGATCATGGAGCATTGTGATGAGACGGTCATTGGAGCATTGTGATGACAGGCGTACTGGAGCCTTCTGAGGAAAGGTGTCATGAGTCATTGTGATTACAGCGAACATGGAACATTGTGATGACAGTGGTCATGGAGCATTGTAATGACAGGGGCCATGGAGCATTGGGATGACAGGGGTCATGGGGCATTGTGATGACAGTGGTCATGGAGCATTGTGATGAAAGGGGTCATGGAGCACTGTGATCACAGGGGCCATGTATAATTGTGATGACAAAGACCATGGAGCATTGTGATGACAGTTGTCATGGAGCATTGTGTTGAAAGGGGCATGGAGCATTGTGACGACAATGGTCATGGAGCATTGTGATGACTGGTATCATGGAGCATTGTTCTGAAAAAGGTCATGGGGCAGTGTAATGACAAGTATCATGGAGGATGTGATGAAAGGAGTCATGGAGCATTGTGATTAAATGGATCATGAGGCATTTTGATGACAAGAGTCATGGAACATTGTGATGACAGGGCTAATGGAGCATTGTGATGACAAGGGCTATGGAGCATTGTGATGACTGGGGTCATGGAGCATTGTGATGAAAGGGGTCATGGATCACTACGATGACATGGGTAATGGAGCATTGTGATGATATGAGCATGGAGCATTGTGATGAGAGGGGCCAGGGAGCATTGAGAATGACAAGGGCAGGGAACATTGTGATGACAGCAGTCATGGATCATTGTGATGATACCTGTCATGGAACATTGTGCTGACAGGGGCTATAGAGCATTGTGATAACAGGTGTCATGTGGCATTGTGATGACAGTGGTCATAGAGCATTGTGATGACAGGGGTCAAGGAGCATTGTGATGAAAGTGGTCATGGAGCACTGTGATGACACGGGCATGGAGCATTATGATGACAAGAGTTCAGGAGCATTGTGATGACAAGGGTATGGAGCATTGTGATTACAGGGGACCAGGAGCATTGTGATTACATGGGCAGTGCATATTGTGATGACAGGGGTCATGGAGCACTGTGATGACTAGTGTCATGGAACATTGTGATGACAGGGATCATGGAGCATTGTGATGAGAGGGGCCTTGGAGCATTATGATGATAGGCGTCATGGGGCATTGTGATGACAGCGGTCTTGGAGCATTGTGATGAAAGGGATCATGGAGCAATGTGATTACAGGAGCCATGGAGCATTGTGAATGCATAGGCCATGGAGCAATGAAATGACAGGGGTCAAGGAGCATTGTGATGTAAGTTGTCATGGAGCATTGTGATGACAAGTGTCCATGAACATTGTGATGACATGGTTCATGGAGCATTGTGATGACAAGTGCCATGGCGAATTGTGATGACAGGTGTCATGGGGCATTGTGTTGAAAGGGGCATGGAGCATTGTGACGACAATGGTCATGGAGCATTGTGATGACTGGTATCATGGAGCATTGTTCTGAAAAAGGTCATGGGGCAGTGTAATGACAAGTATCATGGAGGATGTGATGAAAGGAGTCATGGAGCATTGTGATTAAATGGATCATGAGGCATTTTGATGACAAGAGTCATGGAACATTGTGATGACAGGGCTAATGGAGCATTGTGATGACAAGGGCTATGGAGCATTGTGATGACAGGTGTCATGCAGCATTGTGATGAAAGGGGTCATGGATCACTACGATGACATGGGTAATGGAGCATTGTGATGATATGGGCATGGAGCATTGTGATAACAGGGGCCAGGGAGCATTGAGATGACAAGAGCAGGGAACATTCTGATGACAGCAGTCACGTATCATTGTGATGATAAATGTCATGGAACATTGTGCTGACAGGGGCTATAGAGCATTGTGATGACAGGTGTCATGTGGCATTGTGATGACAGTGGTCATAGAGCATTGTGATGAAAAGGATCATGGAGCAATGTGATTACAGGTGTCATGTGGCATTGTGATGACAGTGGTCATAGAGCATTGTGATGACAGGGGTCAAGGAGCATTGTGATGAAAGTGGTCATGGAGCACTGTGATGACACGGGCATGGAGCATTATGATGACAAGCGTTCTGGAGCATTGTGATGACAAGTGTATGGAGCATTGTGATTACAGGGGAACAGGAGCATTGTGATTACATGGGCAGTGAATATTGTGATGACAGGGGTCATTGAGCACTGTGATGACTAGTGTCATGGAACATTGTGATGACAGGGATCATGGAGTATTGTGATGAGAGGGGCCTTGGAGCATTATGATGATAGGCGTCATGGGGCATTGTGATGACAGCGGTCTTGGAGCATTGTGATGAAAGGGATCATGGAGCAATGTGATTACAGGAGCCATGGAGCATTGTGAATGCATAGGCCATGGAGCAATGAAATGACAGGGGTCAAGGAGCATTGTGATGTAAGTTGTCATGGAGCATTGTGATGACAAGTGTCCATGAACATTGTGATGACATGGTTCATGGAGAATTGTGATGACAAGTGCCATGGCGAATTGTGATGACAAGTGTCATGGGGCATTGTGATGACAGTGGTCATGTAGAATTGTAATGAAAGGTATCATGGAGGACTCTGACGACAGGGGCCGTGGAGCACTGTGATGACAGTGGTCATCTAGAATTGTGATGAAATATACCAGGGAGCATTGTGATGACAGGGGTCATGGATCACCGCAATTATAGGGGCCATGGAGCATTGTGAATACAAAGATCATGGAGCATTGAGATGACAGGGGTCATGGATCATTGTGATGACAAGGGTCCTGGAACCTTGTGATGACACGGTTCATGGAGCACTGTGATGACAAGGTTCTTCAAGCATTGTGATGACACGGGCATGGAGCATAATGATGACAAGAGTTCTGGAGCATTGTGATGAAAAGGGTATGGAGCACTGTGATTACAGGGGACCAGGAGCATTGTGATTACATGGGCAGTGAATATTGTGATGACAGGGGTCATGGAGCACTGTGATGACTAGTGTCATGGAACATTGTGATGACAGGGATCATGGAGCATTGTGATGAGAGGGGCCTTAGAGCATTATGATGATAGGCGTCATGGGGCATTGTGATGACAGCGGTCTTGGAGCATTGTGATGAAAGGGATCATGGAGCAATGTGATTACAGGAGCCATGGAGCATTGTGAATGCATAGGCCATGGAGCAATGAAATGACAGGGGTCAAGGAGCATGGTGATGTAAGATGTCATGGAGCATTGTGATGAGAAGTGTCCATGAACATTGTGATGACATGGTTCATGGAGCATTGTGATGACAAGTGCCATGGCGAATTGTGATGACAGGTGTCATGGGGCATTGTGTTGAAAGGGGCATGGAGCATTGTGATGACAAGGTTCTTCAAGCATTGTGATGACATGGGCATGGAGCATTATGATGACAAGATTTCTGGAGCATTGTGATGAAAAGGGTATGGAGCACTGTGATTACAGGGGACCAGGAGCATTGTGATTACATGGGCAGTGAATATTGTGATGACAGGTGTTCATGGAGCACTGTGATGACAAGTGTCATGGAACATTGTGATGACAGGGTTCATGGAGCATTGTGATGAGAGGGGCCTTGGGGCATTATGATGATAGGCGTCATGGGGTATTGTGATGAGAGTGGTCATAGAACATTGTGATGAAAGGGATCATGGAGCAATGTGATTACAGGGGCCATGGAGCATTTTGAATGCATAGTCCATGGAGCAGTGTGATGACAGGGGTCATGGAGCATTGTGATGAATGTGGTCATAGTTCATTGTGATGATAAGTGTCCAGGAACATTGTGATGACATGGATCATGGAGCATTGTGATGACAAGGGCCATGGCGAATTGTGATGACAGGTGTCATGGGGCATTGTGATGACAGTGGTCATCGAGAATTATGAAGAAAGGTAACATGGAGCACTGTGATAACAGGGGCCATGGAACATTGTGATGACAAAGGCCATGGAGCATTTTGATGACAAGTGTCATGGAGCATTGTGATGAGACGGGCATGGAGCATTATGATGCCAAGAGTTCTGGAGCATTGTTGTGACAAGGGCATGGACCATTGTGATGACAAGGGCCATGGCCAATTCTGATGACAGGTGTCATCAGGCATTGTGATGACAGAGGTTATCTAGCATTGTGATGAAAGGTACCATGGATCACTGTGATAACAGGGGCCATGGAGCATTGTGATGATAAGGGCCATGGAGCATTTTAATGAAAAGTGTCATGGAGAATTGTGATGAGACGGGCATGGAGCATTATGATGACAAGAGTTCTGGAGCATTGCGTTGACAAGGGAATGGAGCATTGTGATTACAGGGACCATGGAGGAGAGTGATGACATCTGTCATGGAACATTGTGCTGACAGGGGCCATGGAGCATTGTGATGACAGGTATAATGTGGCATTGTAATGACACTGGTCATAGAGCATTGTGATGAAATGGATCATGGAGCAATGTGATTACAGGGACCATGTAGCATTGCGAATGCATAGGCTATGGAGCATTGTGATGACAGGAGTCAAGGAGCATTGTGATGTAAGTGGTCATGGATCATTGTGATGACAAGTGTCCTGGACCATTGTGATGACACGGGTCATGGAGCATTGTGATGGCAAGGGCCATGGCGAATTGTGATGACATGTGTCTTGGGTCATTGTGATGACAGTGGTCCTCTAGAATTGTGATAAAAGGTATCATGGAGCACTGTGATGACAGGGGCCATGGAGTATTGTAATGACAAGGCCATGGAACATTGTGATGACAAGTATCATGGAGCTTTGTGATGACACGAGCATTCATCATTATGATGACAAGATTTCTGGAGCATTGTGACGACAAGGGCATGGAGCATTGTGATTACAGGGTCATGGAGCATTGTGATGACAACTGTCATGGAACATTGTGATGACAGGGTTCATGGAGCATTGTGATTAAAGGGGCCATGGAGCATTTTGATGAAAAAGGCAGGCGAATATTTTGATTACATTGGTAATGGAGCATTGTGATGACATGGGCAGGGAACATTGTGAAGACAGGTGTAATGGAACATTGTGATTACAGGGGACATGGAGCATTTTGATGACATGGGCAGGCAACATTGTGATGACAGGTGTCATGGAGCATTGGGATGACAATTGTCATGGAACGTTGTGCTGACAGGGATCATGGAGCATTGTGATGAGACGGTCATTGGAGCATTGTGATGACAGGCGTACTGGAGCCTTTTGAGGAAAGGTGTCATGAGTCATTGTGATTACAGCGATCATGGAACATTGTGATGACAGTGGTCATGGAGCATTGTAATGACAGGGGCCATGGAGCATTGGGATGACAGGGGTCATGGGGCATTGTGATGACAGTGGTCATGGAGCATTGTGATGAAAGGGGTCATGGAGCACTGTGATCACAGGGGCCATGTATAATTGTGATGACAAAGGCCATGGAGCATTGTGATGACAGTTGTCATGGAGCATTGTGTTGAAAGGGGCATGGAGCATTGTGACGACAATGGTCATGGAGCATTGTGATGACTGGGGCCAGGGAGCATTGAGATGACAAGGGCAGGGAAAATTGTGATGATAGCAGTCATGGATCATTGTGATGATATCTGTCATGGAACATTGTGCTAACAGGGGCCATAGAGCATTGTGATGACAGGTGTCGTGTGGCCTTGTGATGACAGTGGTCATAGAGCATTGTGATGAAAAGGGTCATGGAGCAATGTGATTACAGGGGCCATGGAGCATTGTGAATACATAGGCCATGGAGCATTGCGATGACAGGGGTAAAGGAGCATTGCGATGAAAGTGGTCATGGAGCATTGTGATGACACGAGCATGGAGCATTATGATGACAAGAGTTCTGGAGCATTGTGATGATAAGTGTATGGAGCATTGTGATTACAGGGGACCAGGATCATTGTGAATACATGGGCAGTGATTATTGTGATGACAGGGGTTCATGGAGCAATGTGATGACAAGTGTCATGGAACATTGTGATGACAGGGTTCATGGAGAATTGTGATGAGAGGGGCCTTGGAGCATTATGATGATAGGCGTCATGGCATATTGTGATGAGAGTGGTCATAGAACATTAGAACATTGTGATGAAAGTGATCATGGAGCAATGTGATTACAGGGGCCATGGAGCATTGTGAATGCATAGGCCATGGAGCAATGAAATGACAGGGGTCAAGGAGCATTGTGATGTAAGTTGTCATGGAGCATTGTCATGACTATTGTCCATGAACATTGTGATGACATGGTTCATGGAGCATTGTGATGACAAGTGCCATGGCGAATTGTGATGACAGGTGTCATGGGGCATTGTGATGACAGTGGTCATGTAGAATTGTAATGAAAGGTATCATGGAGGACTCTGACGACAGGGGCCGTGGAGCACTGTGATGACAGTGGTCATCTAGAATTGTGATGAAATATACCAGGGAGCATTGTAATGACAGGGGTCATGGATCACCGCAATTATAGGGGCCAGGGAGCATTGTGAATACAAAGATCATGGAGCATTGAGATGACAGGGGTCACGGATCATTGTGATGACAAGGGTCCTGGAACCTTGTGATGACACGGTTCATGGAGCATTGTGATGACAAGGTTCTTCAAGCATTGTGATGACACCGGCATGGAGCATTATGATGACAAGAGTTCTGGAGCATTGTGATGACAAGGGTATGGAGCACTATGATTACAGGGGACCAGGAGCATTGTGATTACATGGGCAGTGAATATTGTGATGACAGGGGTCATGGAGCACTGTGATGACTAGTGTCATGGAACATTGTGATGACAGGGATCATGGAGCATTGTGATGAGAGGGGCCTTAGAGCATTATGATGATAGGCGTCATGGGGCATTGTGATGACAGCGGTCTTGGAGCATTGTGATGAAAGGGATCATGGAGCAATGTGCTTACAGGAGCCATGGAGCATTGTGAATGCATAGGCCATGGAGCAATGAAATGACAGGGGTCAAGGAGCATGGTGATATAAGATGTCATGGAGCATTGTGATGAGAAGTGTCCATGAACATTGTGATGACATGGTTCATGGAGCATTGTGATGACAAGTGCCATGGCGAATTGTGATGACAGGTGTCATGGGGCATTGTGTTGAAAGGGGCATGGAGCATTGTGATGACAAGGTTCTTCAAGCATTGTGATGACATGGGCATGGAGCATTATGATGACAAGATTTCTGGAGCATTGTGATGAAAAGGGTATGGAGCACTGTGATTACAGGGGACCAGGAGCATTGTGATTACATGGGCAGTGAATATTGTGATGACAGGTGTTCATGGAGCACTGTGATGACAAGTGTCATGGAACATTGTGATGACAGGGTTCATGGAGCATTGTGATGAGAGGGGCCTTGGGGCATTATGATGATAGGCGTCATGGGGTATTGTGATGAGAGTGGTCATAGAACATTGTGATGAAAGGGATCATGGAGCAATGTGATTACAGGGGCCATGGAGCATTTTGAATGCATAGTCCATGGAGCAGTGTGATGACAGGGGTCATGGAGCATTGTGATGAATGTGGTCATAGTTCATTGTGATGATAAGTGTCCAGGAACATTGTGATGACATGGATCATGGAGCATTGTGATGACAAGGACTATGGCGAATTGTGATGACAGGTGTCATGGGGCATTGTGATGACAGTGGTCATCGAGAATTATGAAGAAAGGTAACATGGAGCACTGTGATAACAGGGGCCATGGAGCATTGTGATGACAAAGGCCATGGAGCATTTTGATGACAAGTGTCAAGGAGCATTGTGATGAGACGGGCATGGAGCATTATGATGCCAAGAGTTCTGGAGCATTGTGGTGACAAGGGCATGGACCATTGTGATGACAAGGGCCATGGCCAATTCTGATGACAGGTGTCATCAGGCATTGTGATGACAGAGGTTATCTAGCATTGTGATGAAAGGTACCATGGATCACTGTGATAACAGGGGCCATGGAGCATTGTGATGATAAGGGCCATGGAGCATTTTAATGAAAAGTGTCATGGAGAATTGTGATGAGACGGGCATGGAGCATTATGATGACAAGAGTTCTGGAGCATTGCGTTGACAAGGGAATGGAGCATTGTGATTACAGGGACCATGGAGGAGAGTGATGACATCTGTCATGGAACATTGTGCTGACAGGGGCCATGGAGCATTGTGATGACAGGTATAATGTGGCATTGTAATGACAGTGGTCATAGAGCATTGTGATGAAATGGATCATGGAGCAATGTGATTACAGGGACCATGTAGCATTGCGAATGCATAGGCTATGGAGCATTGTGATGACAGGAGTCAAGGAGCATTGTGATGTAAGTGGTCATGGATCATTGTGATGACAAGTGTCCTGGACCATTGTGATGACACGGGTCATGGAGCATTGTGATGGCAAGGGCCATGGCGAATTGTGATGACATGTGTCTTGGGTCATTGTGATGACAGTGGTCCTCTAGAATTGTGATAAAAGGTATCATGGAGCACTGTGATGACAGGGGCCATGGAGTATTGTAATGACAAGGCCATGGAACATTGTGATGACAAGTATCATGGAGCTTTGTGATGACACGAGCATTCATCATTATGATGACAAGATTTCTGGAGCATTGTGATGACAAGGGCATGGAGCATTGTGATTACAGGGTCATGGAGCATTGTGATTAAAGGGGCCATGGAGCCTTTTGATGACAAGGGCAGGCGAACATTTTGATTACATTGGTAATGGAGCATTGTGATGACATGGGCAGGGAACATTGTGAAGACAGGTGTAATGGAACATTGTGATTACAGGGGACATGGAGCATTTTGATGACATGGGCAGGCAACATTGTGATGACAGGTGTCATGGAGCATTGTGATGACAATTGTCATGGAACGTTGTGCTGACAGGGATCATGGAGCATTGTGATGAGACGGTCATTGGAGCATTGTGATGACAGGCGTACTGGAGCCTTCTGAGGAAAGGTGTCATGAGTCATTGTGATTACAGCGATCATGGAACATTGTGATGACAGTGGTCATGGAGCATTGTAATGACAGGGGCCATGGAGCATTGTGATGACAGGGGTCATGGGGCATTGTGATGACAGTGGTCATGGAGCATTGTGATGAAAGGGGTCATGGAGCACTGTGATCACAGGGGCCATGTATAATTGTGATGACAAAGACCATGGAGCATTGTGATGACAGTTGTCATGGAGCATTGTGTTGAAAGGGGCATGGAGCATTGTGACGACAATGGTCATGGAGCATTGTGATGACTGATATCATGGAGCATTGTTCTGAAAGAGGTCATGGGGCAGTGTAATGACAAGTATCATGGAGGATGTGATGAAAGGAGTCATGGAGCATTGTGATTAAATGGATCATGAGGCATTTTGATGACAAGAGTCATGGAACATTGTGATGACAGGGCTAATGGAGCATTGTGATGACAAGGGCTATGGAGCATTGTGATGACTGGGGTCATGGAGCATTGTGATGAAAGGGGTCATGGATCACTACGATGACATGGGTAATGGAGCACTGTGATGATATGAGCATGGAGCATTGTGATGACAGGGGCCAGGGAGCATTGAGAATGACAAGGGCAGGGAACATTGTGATGACAGCAGTCATGGATCATTGTGATGATACCTGTCATGGAACATTGTGCTGACAGGGGCTATAGAGCATTGTGATGACAGGTGTCATGTGGCATTGTGAAGACAGTGGTCATAGAGCATTGTGATGACAGGGGTCAAGGAGCATTGTGATGAAAGTGGTCATGGAGCACTGTGATGACACGGGAATGGAGCATTATGATGACAAGGGTTCTGGAGCATTGTGATGACAAGGGTATGGAGCATTGTGATTACAGGGGACCAGGAGCATTGTGATTACATGGGCAGTGCATATTGTGATGACAGGGGTCATGGAGCACTGTGATGACTAGTGTCATGGAACATTGTGATGACAGGGATCATGGAGCATTGTGATGAGAGGGGCCTTGGAGCATTATGATGATAGGCGTCATGGGGCATTGTGATGACAGCGGTCTTGGAGCATTGTGATGAAAGGGATCATGGAGCAATGTGATTACAGGAGCCATGGAGCATTGTGAATGCATAGGCCATGGAGCAATGAAATGACAGGGGTCAAGGAGCATTGTGATGTAAGTTGTCATGGAGCATTGTGATGACAAGTGTCCATGAACATTGTGATGACATGGTTCATGGAGCATTGTGATGACAGGTGTCATGTGGAATTGTGATGAGAGCGGTCATATAGAATTGTGATGAAAGGTATCAGGGAGGACTCTGATGACAGGGGCCGTGGAGCACTGTGATGACAGTGGTCATCTAGAATTGTGATGAAATATACCAGGGAGCATTGTGATGACAGGGGTCATGGATCACCGCAATTATAGGGGCCATGGAGCATTGTGAATACAAAGATCATGGAGCATTGAGATGACAGGGGTCACGGATCATTTTGATGACAAGGGTCCTGGAACCTTGTGACGACACGGTTCATGGAGCACTGTGATGACAAGGTTCTTCAAGCATTGTGATGACACGGGCATGGAGCATTATGATGACAAGAGTTCTGGAGCATTGTGATGAAAAGGGTATGGAGCACTGTGATTACAGGGGACCAGGAGCATTGTGATTACATGGGAAGTGAATATTGTGATGACAGGGGTTCAGGGAGCACTGTGATGACAAGTGTCATGGAACATTGTGATGACAGGGATCATGGAGCATTGTGATGAGAGGGGCCTTGGAGCATTATGATGATAGGTGTCATGGGGTATTGTGATGAGAGTGGTCATAGAACATTGTGATGAAAGGGATCATGGAGCAATGTGATTACAGGGGCCATGGAGCATTTTGAATGCATAGGCCATGGAGCAGTGTGATGACAGGGGTCATGGAGCATTGCGATGACAAGTGTCCTGGACCATTGTGATGACACGGGTCATGGAGCATTGTGATGGCAAGGGCCATGGCGAATTGTGATGACATGTGTCTTGGGGCATTGTGATGACAGTGGTCATCTAGAATTGTGATAAAAGGTATCATGGAGCACTGTGATGACAGGGGCCATGGAGTATTGTAATGACAAGGCCATGGAACATTGTGATGACAAGTATCATGGAGCTTTGTGATGACACGAGCATTCATCATTATGATGACAAGAGTTCTGGAGCATTGTGAGGACAAGGGCATGGAGCATTGTGATTACAGGGTCATGGAGCATTGTGATGACAACTGTCATGGAACATTGTGATGACAGGGTTCATGGAGCATTGTGATTAAAGGGGCCATGGAGCATTTTGATGACAAGGGCAGGCGAACATTTTGATTACATTGGTAATGGAGCATTGTGATGACATGGGCAGGGAACATTGTGAAGACAGGTGTAATGGAACATTGTGATTACAGGGGACATGGAGCATTTTGATGACATGGGCAGGCAACATTGTGATGACAGGTGTCATGGAGCATTGGGATGACAATTGTCATGGAACGTTGTGCTGACAGGGATCATGGAGCATTGTGATGAGACGGTCATTGGAGCATTGTGATGACAGGCGTACTGGAGCCTTCTGAGGAAAGGTGTCATGAGTCATTGTGATTACAGCGAACATGGAACATTGTGATGACAGTGGTCATGGAGCATTGTAATGACAGGGGCCATGGAGCATTGGGATGACAGGCGTCATGGGGCATTGTGATGACAGTGGTCATGGAGCATTGTGATGAAAGGGGTCATGGAGCACTGTGATCACAGGGGCCATGTATAATTGTGATGACAAAGACCATGGAGCATTGTGATGACAGTTGTCATGGAGCATTGTGTTGAAAGGGGCATGGAGCATTGTGACGACAATGGTCATGGAGCATTGTGATGACTGGTATCATGGAGCATTGTTCTGAAAAAGGTCATGGGGCAGTGTAATGACAAGTATCATGGAGGATGTGATGAAAGGAGTCATGGAGCATTGTGATTAAATGGATCATGAGGCATTTTGATGACAAGAGTCATGGAACATTGTGATGACAGGGCTAATGGAGCATTGTGATGACAAGGGCTATGGAGCATTGTGATGACTGGGGTCATGGAGCATTGTGATGAAAGGGGTCATGGATCACTACGATGACATGGGTAATGGAGCATTGTGATGATATGAGCATGGAGCATTGTGATGACAGGGGCCAGGGAGCATTGAGAATGACAAGGGCAGGGAACATTGTGATGACAGCAGTCATGGATCATTGTGATGATACCTGTCATGGAACATTGTGCTGACAGGGGCTATAGAGCATTGTGATGACAGGTGTCATGTGGCATTGTGATGACAGTGGTCATAGAGCATTGTGATGACAGGGGTCAAGGAGCATTGTGATGAAAGTGGTCATGGAGCACTGTGATGACACGGTCATGGAGCATTATGATGACAAGAGTTCAGGAGCATTGTGATGACAAGGGTATGGAGCATTGTGATTACAGGGGACCAGGAGCATTGTGATTACATGGGCAGTGCATATTGTGATGACAGGGGTCATGGAGCACTGTGATGACTAGTGTCATGGAACATTGTGATGACAGGGATCATGGAGCATTGTGATGAGAGGGGCCTTGGAGCATTATGATGATAGGCGTCATGGGGCATTGTGATGACAGCGGTCTTGGAGCATTGTGATGAAAGGGATCATGGAGCAATGTGATTACAGGAGCCATGGAGCATTGTGAATGCATAGGCCATGGAGCAATGAAATGACAGGGGTCAAGGAGCATTGTGATGTAAGTTGTCATGGAGCATTGTGATGACAAGTGTCCATGAACATTGTGATGACATGGTTCATGGAGCATTGTGATGACAGGTGTCATGTGGAATTGTGATGAGAGCGGTCATATAGAATTGTGATGAAAGGTATCAGGGAGGACTCTGATGACAGGGGCCGTGGAGCACTGTGATGACAGTGGTCATCTAGAATTGTGATGAAATATACCAGGGAGCATTGTGATGACAGGGGTCATGGATCACCGCAATTATAGGGGCCATGGAGCATTGTGAATACAAAGATCATGGAGCATTGAGATGACAGGGGTCACGGATCATTTTGATGACAAGGGTCCTGGAACCTTGTGACGACACGGTTCATGGAGCACTGTGATGACAAGGTTCTTCAAGCATTGTGATGACACGGGCATGGAGCATTATGATGACAAGAGTTCTGGAGCATTGTGATGAAAAGGGTATGGAGCACTGTGATTACAGGGGACCAGGAGCATTGTGATTACATGGGCAGTGAATATTGTGATGACAGGGGTTCATGGAGCACTGTGATGACAAGTGTCATGGAACATTGTGATGACAGGGATCATGGAGCATTGTGATGAGAGGGGCCTTGGAGCATTATGATGATAGGCGTCATGGGGTATTGTGATGAGAGTGGTCATAGAACATTGTGATGAAAGGGATCATGGAGCAATGTGATTACAGGGGCCATGGAGCATTTTGAATGCATAGGCCATGGAGCAGTGTGATGACAGTGGTCATGGAGCATTGCGATGACAAGTGTCCTGGACCATTGTGATGACACGGGTCATGGAGCATTGTGATGGCAAGGGCCATGGCGAATTGTGATGACATGTGTCTTGGGGCATTGTGATGACAGTGGTCATCTAGAATTGTGATAAAAGGTATCATGGAGCACTGTGATGACAGGGGCCATGGAGTATTGTAATGACAAGGCCATGGAACATTGTGATGACAAGTATCATGGAGCTTTGTGATGACACGAGCATTCATCATTATGATGACAAGAGTTCTGGAGCATTGTGAGGACAAGGGCATGGAGCATTGTGATTACAGGGTCATGGAGCATTGTGATGACAACTGTCATGGAACATTGTGATGACAGGGTTCATGGAGCATTGTGATTAAAGGGGCCATGGAGCATTTTGATGACAAGGGCAGGCGAACATTTTGATTACATTGGTAATGGAGCATTGTGATGACATGGGCAGGGAACATTGTGAAGACAGGTGTAATGGAACATTGTGATTACAGGGGACATGGAGCATTTTGATGACATGGGCAGGCAACATTGTGATGACAGGTGTCATGGAGCATTGGGATGACAATTGTCATGGAACGTTGTGCTGACAGGGATCATGGAGCATTGTGATGAGACGGTCATTGGAGCATTGTGATGACAGGCGTACTGGAGCCTTCTGAGGAAAGGTGTCATGAGTCATTGTGATTACAGCGAACATGGAACATTGTGATGACAGTGGTCATGGAGCATTGTAATGACAGGGGCCATGGAGCATTGGGATGACAGGGGTCATGGGGCATTGTGATGACAGTGGTCATGGAGCATTGTGATGAAAGGGGTCATGGAGCACTGTGATCACAGGGGCCATGTATAATTGTGATGACAAAGACCATGGAGCATTGTGATGACAGTTGTCATGGAGCATTGTGTTGAAAGGGGCATGGAGCATTGTGACGACAATGGTCATGGAGCATTGTGATGACTGGTATCATGGAGCATTGTTCTGAAAAAGGTCATGGGGCAGTGTAATGACAAGTATCATGGAGGATGTGATGAAAGGAGTCATGGAGCATTGTGATTAAATGGATCATGAGGCATTTTGATGACAAGAGTCATGGAACATTGTGATGACAGGGCTAATGGAGCATTGTGATGACAAGGGCTATGGAGCATTGTGATGACTGGGGTCATGGAGCATTGTGATGAAAGGGGTCATGGATCACTACGATGACATGGGTAATGGAGCATTGTGATGATATGAGCATGGAGCATTGTGATGACAGGGGCCAGGGAGCATTGAGAATGACAAGGGCAGGGAACATTGTGATGACAGCAGTCATGGATCATTGTGATGATACCTGTCATGGAACATTGTGCTGACAGGGGCTATAGAGCATTGTGATGACAGGTGTCATGTGGCATTGTGATGACAGTGGTCATAGAGCATTGTGATGACAGGGGTCAAGGAGCATTGTGATGAAAGTGGTCATGGAGCACTGTGATGACACGGTCATGGAGCATTATGATGACAAGAGTTCAGGAGCATTGTGATGACAAGGGTATGGAGCATTGTGATTACAGGGGACCAGGAGCATTGTGATTACATGGGCAGTGCATATTGTGATGACAGGGGTCATGGAGCACTGTGATGACTAGTGTCATGGAACATTGTGATGACAGGGATCATGGAGCATTGTGATGAGAGGGGCCTTGGAGCATTATGATGATAGGCGTCATGGGGCATTGTGATGACAGTGTCTTGGAGCATTGTGATGAAAGGGATCATGGAGCAATGTGATTACAGGAGCCATGGAGCATTGTGAATGCATAGGCCATGGAGCAATGAAATGACAGGGGTCAAGGAGCATTGTGATGTAAGTTGTCATGGAGCATTGTGATGACAAGTGTCCATGAACATTGTGATGACATGGTTCATGGAGCATTGTGATGACAGGTGTCATGTGGAATTGTGATGAGAGCGGTCATATAGAATTGTGATGAAAGGTATCAGGGAGGACTCTGATGACAGGGGCCGTGGAGCCCTGTGATGACAGTGGTCATCTAGAATTGTGATGAAATATACCAGGGAGCATTGTGATGACAGGGGTCATGGATCACCGCAATTATAGGGGCCATGGAGCATTGTGAATACAAAGATCATGGAGCATTGAGATGACAGGCGTCACGGATCATTGTGATGACAAGGGTCCTAGAACCCTGTGATGACACGGTTCATGGAGCATTGTGATGACAAGGTTCTTCAAGCATTGTGATGACACCGGCATGGAGCATTATGATGACAAGAGTTCTGGAGCATTGTGATGACAAAGGTATGGAGCACTATGATTACAGGGGACCAGGAGCATTGTGATTACATGGGCAGGGAATATTGTGATGACAGGGGTCATGGAGCACTGTGATGACTAGTGTCATGGAACATTGTGATGACAGGGATCATGGAGCATTGTGATGAGAGGGGCCTTAGAGCATTATGATGATAGGCGTCATGGGGCATTGTGATGACAGCGGTCTTGGAGCATTGTGATGAAAGGGATCATGGAGCAATGTGCTTACAGGAGCCATGGAGCATTGTGAATGCATAGGCCATGGAGCAATGAAATGACAGGGGTCAAGGAGCATTGTGATGTAAGATGTCATGGAGCATTGTAATGACAAGTGTCCATGAACATTGTGATGACATGGTTCATGGAGCATTGTGATGACAAGTGCCATGGCGAATTGTGATGACAGGTGTCATGGGGCATTGTGTTGAAAGGGGCATGGAGCATTGTGACGACAATGGTCATGGAGCATTGTGATGACTGGTATCATGGAGCATTGTTCTGAAAAAGGTCATGGGGCAGTGTAATGACAAGTATCATGGAGGATGTGATGAAAGGAGTCATGGAGCATTGTGATCAAATGGATCATGAGGCATTTTGATGACAAGAGTCATGGAACATTGTGATGACAGGGCTAATGGAGCATTGTGATGACAAGGGCTATGGAGCATTGTGATGACAGGTGTCATGCAGCATTGTGATGAAAGGGGTCATGGATCACTACGATGACATGGGTAATGGAGCATTGTGATGATATGGGCATGGAGCATTGTGATAACAGGGGCCAGGGAGCATTGAGATGACAAGAGCAGAGAACATTCTGATGACAGCAGTCACGTATCATTGTGATGATAAATGTCATGGAACATTGTGCTGACAGGGGCTATAGAGCATTGTGATGACAGGTGTCATGTGGCATTGTGATGACAGTGGTCATAGAGCATTGTGATGAAAAGGATCATGGAGCAATGTGATTACAGGTGTCATGTGGCATTGTGATGACAGTGGTCATAGAGCATTGTGATGACAGGGGTCAAGGAGCATTGTGATGAAAGTGGTCATGGAGCACTGTGATGACACGGGCATGGAGCATTATGATGACAAGCGTTCTGGAGCATTGTGATGACAAGTGTATGGAGCATTGTGATTACAGTGGAACAGGAGCATTGTGATTACATGGGCAGTGAATATTGTGATGACAGGGGTCATGGAGCACTGTGATGACTAGTGTCATGGAACATTGTGATGACAGGGATCATGGAGTATTGTGATGAGAGGGGCCTTGGAGCATTATGATGATAGGCGTCATGGGGCATTGTGATGACAGCGATCTTGGAGCATTGTGATGAAAGGGATCATGGAGCAATGTGATTACAGGAGCCATGGAGCATTGTGAATGCATAGGCCATGGAGCAATGAAATGACAGGGGTCAAGGAGCATTGTGATGTAAGTTGTCATGGAGCATTGTGATGACAAGTGTCCATGAACATTGTGATGACATGGTTCATGGAGAATTGTGATGACAAGTGCCATGGCGAATTGTGATGACAAGTGTCATGGGGCATTGTGATGACAGTGGTCATGTAGAATTGTAATGAAAGGTATCATGGAGGACTCTGACGACAGGGGCCGTGGAGCACTGTGATGACAGTGGTCATCTAGAATTGTGATGAAATATACCAGGGAGCATTGTGATGACAGGGGTCATGGATCACCGCAATTATAGGGGCCATGGAGCATTGTGAATACAAAGATCATGGAGCATTGAGATGACAGGGGTCATGGATCATTGTGATGACAAGGGTCCTGGAACCTTGTGATGACACGGTTCATGGAGCACTGTGATGACAAGGTTCTTCAAGCATTGTGATGACACGGGCATGGAGCATAATGATGACAAGAGTTCTGGAGCATTGTGATGAAAAGGGTATGGAGCACTGTGATTACAGGGGACCAGGAGCATTGTGATTACATGGGCAGTGAATATTGTGATGACAGGGGTCATGGAGCACTGTGATGACTAGTGTCATGGAACATTGTGATGACAGGGATCATGGAGCATTGTGATGAGAGGGGCCTTAGAGCATTATGATGATAGGCGTCATGGGGCATTGTGATGACAGCGGTCTTGGAGTATTGTGATGAAAGGGATCATGGAGCAATGTGATTACAGGAGCCATGGAGCATTGTGAATGCATAGGCCATGGAGCAATGAAATGACAGGGGTCAAGGAGCATGGTGATGTAAGATGTCATGGAGCATTGTGATGAGAAGTGTCCATGAACATTGTGATGACATGGTTCATGGAGCATTGTGATGACAAGTGCCATGGCGAATTGTGATGACAGGTGTCATGGGGCATTGTGTTGAAAGGGGCATGGAGCATTGTGATGACAAGGTTCTTCAAGCATTGTGATGACATGGGCATGGAGCATTATGATGACAAGATTTCTGGAGCATTGTGATGAAAAGGGTATGGAGCACTGTGATTACAGGGGACCAGGAGCATTGTGATTACATGGGCAGTGAATATTGTGATGACAGGTGTTCATGGAGCACTGTGATGACAAGTGTCATGGAACATTGTGATGACAGGGTTCATGGAGCATTGTGATGAGAGGGGCCTTGGGGCATTATGATGATAGGCGTCATGGGGTATTGTGATGAGAGTGGTCATAGAACATTGTGATGAAAGGGATCATGGAGCAATGTGATTACAGGGGCCATGGAGCATTTTGAATGCATAGTCCATGGAGCAGTGTGATGACAGGGGTCATGGAGCATTGTGATGAATGTGGTCATAGTTCATTGTGATGATAAGTGTCCAGGAACATTGTGATGACATGGATCATGGAGCATTGTGATGACAAGGGCCATGGCGAATTGTGATGACAGGTGTCATGGGGCATTGTGATGACAGTGGTCATCGAGAATTATGAAGAAAGGTAACATGGAGCACTGTGATAACAGGGGCCATGGAACATTGTGATGACAAAGGCCATGGAGCATTTTGATGACAAGTGTCATGGAGCATTGTGATGAGACGGGCATGGAGCATTATGATGCCAAGAGTTCTGGAGCATTGTTGTGACAAGGGCATGGACCATTGTGATGACAAGGGCCATGGCCAATTCTGATGACAGGTGTCATCAGGCATTGTGATGACAGAGGTTATCTAGCATTGTGATGAAAGGTACCATGGATCACTGTGATAACAGGGGCCATGGAGCATTGTGATGATAAGGGCCATGGAGCATTTTAATGAAAAGTGTCATGGAGAATTGTGATGAGACGGGCATGGAGCATTATGATGACAAGAGTTCTGGAGCATTGCGTTGACAAGGGAATGGAGCATTGTGATTACAGGGACCATGGAGGAGAGTGATGACATCTGTCATGGAACATTGTGCTGACAGGGGCCATGGAGCATTGTGATGACAGGTATAATGTGGCATTGTAATGACAGTGGTCATAGAGCATTGTGATGAAATGGATCATGGAGCAATGTGATTACAGGGACCATGTAGCATTGCGAATGCATAGGCTATGGAGCATTGTGATGACAGGAGTCAAGGAGCATTGTGATGTAAGTGGTCATGGATCATTGTGATGACAAGTGTCCTGGACCATTGTGATGACACGGGTCATGGAGCATTGTGATGGCAAGGGCCATGGCGAATTGTGATGACATGTGTCTTGGGTCATTGTGATGACAGTGGTCCTCTAGAATTGTGATAAAAGGTATCATGGAGCACTGTGATGACAGGGGCCATGGAGTATTGTAATGACAAGGCCATGGAACATTGTGATGACAAGTATCATGGAGCTTTGTGATGACACGAGCATTCATCATTATGATGACAAGATTTCTGGAGCATTGTGACGACAAGGGCATGGAGCATTGTGATTACAGGGTCATGGAGCATTGTGATGACAACTGTCATGGAACATTGTGATGACAGGGTTCATGGAGCATTGTGATTAAAGGGGCCATGGAGCATTTTGATGAAAAAGGCAGGCGAATATTTTGATTACATTGGTAATGGAGCATTGTGATGACATGGGCAGGGAACATTGTGAAGACAGGTGTAATGGAACATTGTGATTACAGGGGACATGGAGCATTTTGATGACATGGGCAGGCAACATTGTGATGACAGGTGTCATGGAGCATTGTGATGACAATTGTCATGGAACGTTGTGCTGACAGGGATCATGGAGCATTGTGATGAGACGGTCATTGGAGCATTGTGATGACAGGCGTACTGGAGCCTTCTGAGGAAAGGTGCCATGGGTCATTGTGATTACAGCGATCATGGAACATTGTGATGACAGTTGTCATGGAGCATTGTGTTGAAAGGGGCATGGAGCATTGTGACGACAATGGTCATGGAGCATTGTGATGACTGATATCATGGAGCATTGTTCTGAAAGAGGTCATGGGGCAGTGAAATGACAAGTATCATGGAGGATGTGATGAAAGGAGTCATGGAGCATTGTGATTAAATGGATCATGAGGCATTTTGATGACAAGAGTCATGGAACATTGTGATGACAGGGCTAATGGAGCATTGTGATGACAAGGGCTATGGAGCATTGTGATGACTGGGGTCATGGAGCATTGTGATGAAAGGGGTCATGGATCACTACGATGACATGGGTAATGGAGCATTGTGATGATATGAGCATGGAGCATTGTGATGACAGGGGCCAGGGAGCATTGAGAATGACAAGGGCAGGGAACATTGTGATGACAGCAGTCATGGATCATTGTGATGATACCTGTCATGGAACATTGTGCTGACAGGGGCTATAGAGCATTGTGATGACAGGTGTCATGTGGCATTGTGATGACAGTGGTCATAGAGCATTGTGATGACAGGGGTCAAGGAGCATTGTGATGAAAGTGGTCATGGAGCACTGTGATGACACGGGAATGGAGCATTATGATGACAAGGGTTCTGGAGCATTGTGATGACAAGGGTATGAAGCATTGTGATTACAGTGGACCAGGAGCATTGTGATTACATGGGCAGTGAATATTGTGATGACAGTGGTCATGGAGCACTGTGATGACTAGTGTCATGGAACATTGTGATGACAGGGATCATGGAGCATTGTGATGAGAGGGGCCTTGGAGCATTATGATGATACGCGTCATGGGGCATTGTGATGACAGCGGTCTTGGAGCATTGTGATGAAAGGGATCATGGAGCAATGTGATTACAGGAGCCATGGAGCATTGTGAATGCATAGGCCATGGAGCAATGAAATGACAGGGGTCAAGGAGCATTGTGATGTAAGTTGTCATGGAGCATTGTGATGACTATTGTCCATGAACATTGTGATGACATGGTTCATGGAGCATTGTGATGACAGGTGTCATGTGGATTTGTGATGAGAGCGGTCATATAGAATTATGATGAAAGGTATCAGGGAGGACTCTGATGACAGGGGCCGTGGAGCACTGTGATGACAGTGGTCATCTAGAATTGTGATGAAATATACCAGGGAGCATTGTGATGACAGGGGTCATGGATCACCGCAATTATAGGGGCCATGGAGCATTGTGAATACAAAGATCATGGAGCATTGAGATGACAGGGGTCACGGATCATTGTGATGACAAGGGTCCTGGAACCTTGTGATGACACGGTTCATGGAGCATTGTGATGACAAGGTTCTTCAAGCATTGTGATGACACCGGCATGGAGCATTATGATGACAAGAGTTCTGGAGCATTGTGATGACAAGGGTATGGAGCACTATGATTACAGGGGACCAGGAGCATTGTGATTACATGGGCAGTGAATATTGTGATGACAGGGGTCATGGAGCACTGTGATGACTAGTGTCATGGAACATTGTGATGACAGGGATCATGGAGCATTGTGATGAGAGGGGCCTTAGAGCATTATGATGATAGGCGTCATGGGGCATTGTGATGACAGCGGTCTTGGAGCATTGTGATGAAAGGGATCATGGAGCAATGTGCTTACAGGAGCCATGGAGCATTGTGAATGCATAGGCCATGGAGCAATGAAATGACAGGGGTCAAGGAGCATTGTGATGTAAGATGTCATGGAGCATTGTGATGACAAATGTCCATGAACATTGTGATGACATGGTTCATGGAGCATTGTGATGACAAGTGCCATGGCGAATTGTGATGACAGGTGTCATGGGGCATTGTGTTGAAAGGGGCATGGAGCATTGTGACGACAATGGTCATGGAGCATTGTGATGACTGGTATCATGGAGCATTGTTCTGAAAAAGGTCATGGGGCAGTGTAATGACAAGTATCATGGAGGATGTGATGAAAGGAGTCATGGAGCATTGTGATTAAATGGATCATGAGGCATTTTGATGACAAGAGTCATGGAATATTGTGATGACAGGGCTAATGGAGCATTGTGATGACAAGGGCTATGGAGCATTGTGATGACAGGTGTCATGCAGCACTGTGATGAAAGGGGTCATGGATCACTACGATGACATGGGTAATGGAGCATTGTGATGATATGGGCATGGAGCATTGTGATAACAGGGGCCAGGGAGCATTGAGATGACAAGAGCAGGGAACATTCTGATGACAGCAGTCATGTATCATTGTGATGATACCTGTCATGGAACATTGTGCTGACAGGGGCTATAGAGCATTGTGATGACAGGTGTCATGTGGCATTGTGATGACAGTGATCATAGAGCATTGTGATGAAAAGGATCATGGAGCAATGTGATTACAGGTGTCATGTGGCATTGTGATGACAGTGTTCATAGAGCATTGTGATGACAGGGGTCAAGGAGCATTGTGATGAAAGTGGTCATGGAGCACTGTGATGACACGGGCATGGAGCATTATGATGACAAGAGTTCTGGAGCATTGTGATGTCAAGGGTATGGAGCATTGTGATTACAGGGGAACAGGAGCATTGTGATTACATGGGCAGTGAATATTGTGATGACAGGGGTCATGGAGCACTGTGATGACTAGTGTCATGGAACATTGTGATGACAGGGATCATGGAGTATTGTGATGAGAGGGGCCTTGGAGCATTATGATGATAGGCGTCATGGGGCATTTTGATGACAGCGGTCTTGGAGCATTGTGATGAAAGGGATCATGGAGCAATATGATTACAGGAGCCATGGAGCATTGTGAATGCATAGGCCATGGAGCAATGAAATGACAGGGGTCAAGGAGCATTGTGATGTAAGTTGTCATGGAGCATTGTGATGACAAGTGTCCATGAACATTGTGATGACATGTTTCATGGAGCATTGTGATGACAAGTGCCATGGCGAATTGTGATGACAAGTGTCATGGGGCATTGTGATGACAGTGGTCATGTAGAATTGTAATGAAAGGTATCATGGAGGACTCTGACGACAGGGGCCGTGGAGCACTGTGATTACAGTGGTCATCTAGAATTGTGATGAAATATACCAGGGAGCATTGTGATGACAGGGGTCATGGATCACCGCAATTATAGGGGCCATGGAGCATTGTGAATACAAAGATCATGGAGCATTGAGATGACAGGGGTCATGGATCATTGTGATGACAAGGGTCCTGGAACCTTGTGATGACACGGTTCATGGAGCACTGTGATGACAAGGTTCTTCAAGCATTGTGATGACACCGGCATGGAGCATTATGATGACAAGAGTTCTGGAGCATTGTGATGAAAAGGGTATGGAGCACTGTGATTACAGGGGACCAGGAGCATTGTGATTACATGGGCAGTGAATATTGTGATGACAGGGGTTCATGGAGCACTGTGATGACAAGTGTCATGGAACATTGTGATGACAGGGTTCATGGAGCATTGTGATGAGAGGGGCCTTGGAGCATTATGATGATAGGCGTCATGGGGTATTGTGATGAGTGTGGTCATAGAACATTGTGATGAAAGGGATCATGGAGCAATGTGATTACAGGGGCCATGGAGCATTTTGAATGCATAGGCCATGGAGCAGTGTGATGACAGGGGTCATGGATCATTGTGATGACAAGTGTCCTGGACCATTGTGATGACACGGGTCATGGAGCATTGTGATGGCAAGGGCCATGGCGAATTGTGATGACATGTGTCTTGGGGCATTGTGATGACAGGGGTCATCTAGAATTGTGATAAAAGGTATCATGGAGCACTGTGATGACAGGGGCCATGGAGTATTGTAATGACAAGGCCATGGAACATTGTGATGACAAGTATCATGGAGCTTTGTGATGACACGAGCATTCATCATTATGATGAGTAGAGTTCTGGAGCATTGTGATGACAAGGGCATGGAGCATTGTGATGACAGTGGTCATCTATCATTATGATGAAAGGTATCACGGAGCACTGTGATGACAGGGGACATGGAGCATTGTGATGACAGGGGCATGGAGCATTATGATGAGAAGTGATCTGGAGCATTGCGATGACAAGGGTATGGAGCATTGTGATTACAGGGGCTAGGGAGCATTGAGATGACAAGGGCAGGGAACATTGTGATGAGAGTGGTCATGGATCATTGTGATGATATCTGTCATGGAACATTGTGCTGACAGGGGCCATAGAGCATTGTGATGACAGGTGTCGTGTGGCCTTGTGATGACAGTGGTCATAGAGCATTGTGATGAAAAGGGTCATGGAGCAATGTGATTACAGGGGCCATGGAGCATTGTGAATACATAGGCCATGGAGCATTGCGATGACAGGGGTAAAGGAGCATTGCGATGAAAGTGGTCATGGAGCATTGTGATGACACGAGCATGGAGCATTATGATGACAAGAGTTCTGGAGCATTGTGATGATAAGTGTATGGAGCATTGTGATTACAGGGGACCAGGATCATTGTGAATACATGGGCAGTGATTATTGTGATGACAGGGGTTCATGGAGCAATGTGATGACAAGTGTCATGGAACATTGTGATGACAGGGTTCATGGAGAATTGTGATGAGAGGGGCCTTGGAGCATTATGATGATAGGCGTCATGGCATATTGTGATGAGAGTGGTCATAGAACATTAGAACATTGTGATGAAAGTGATCATGGAGCAATGTGATTACAGGGGCCATGGAGCATTGTGAATGCATAGGCCATGGAGCAATGAAATGACAGGGGTCAAGGAGCATTGTGATGTAAGTTGTCATGGAGCATTGTCATGACTATTGTCCATGAACATTGTGATGACATGGTTCATGGAGCATTGTGATGACAAGTGCCATGGCGAATTGTGATGACAGGTGTCATGGGGCATTGTGATGACAGTGGTCATGTAGAATTGTAATGAAAGGTATCATGGAGGACTCTGACGACAGGGGCCGTGGAGCACTGTGATGACAGTGGTCATCTAGAATTGTGATGAAATATACCAGGGAGCATTGTAATGACAGGGGTCATGGATCACCGCAATTATAGGGGCCAGGGAGCATTGTGAATACAAAGATCATGGAGCATTGAGATGACAGGGGTCACGGATCATTGTGATGACAAGGGTCCTGGAACCTTGTGATGACACGGTTCATGGAGCATTGTGATGACAAGGTTCTTCAAGCATTGTGATGACACCGGCATGGAGCATTATGATGACAAGAGTTCTGGAGCATTGTGATGACAAGGGTATGGAGCACTATGATTACAGGGGACCAGGAGCATTGTGATTACATGGGCAGTGAATATTGTGATGACAGGGGTCATGGAGCACTGTGATGACTAGTGTCATGGAACATTGTGATGACAGGGATCATGGAGCATTGTGATGAGAGGGGCCTTAGAGCATTATGATGATAGGCGTCATGGGGCATTGTGATGACAGCGGTCTTGGAGCATTGTGATGAAAGGGATCATGGAGCAATGTGCTTACAGGAGCCATGGAGCATTGTGAATGCATAGGCCATGGAGCAATGAAATGACAGGGGTCAAGGAGCATGGTGATATAAGATGTCATGGAGCATTGTGATGAGAAGTGTCCATGAACATTGTGATGACATGGTTCATGGAGCATTGTGATGACAAGTGCCATGGCGAATTGTGATGACAGGTGTCATGGGGCATTGTGTTGAAAGGGGCATGGAGCATTGTGATGACAAGGTTCTTCAAGCATTGTGATGACATGGGCATGGAGCATTATGATGACAAGATTTCTGGAGCATTGTGATGAAAAGGGTATGGAGCACTGTGATTACAGGGGACCAGGAGCATTGTGATTACATGGGCAGTGAATATTGTGATGACAGGTGTTCATGGAGCACTGTGATGACAAGTGTCATGGAACATTGTGATGACAGGGTTCATGGAGCATTGTGATGAGAGGGGCCTTGGGGCATTATGATGATAGGCGTCATGGGGTATTGTGATGAGAGTGGTCATAGAACATTGTGATGAAAGGGATCATGGAGCAATGTGATTACAGGGGCCATGGAGCATTTTGAATGCATAGTCCATGGAGCAGTGTGATGACAGGGGTCATGGAGCATTGTGATGAATGTGGTCATAGTTCATTGTGATGATAAGTGTCCAGGAACATTGTGATGACATGGATCATGGAGCATTGTGATGACAAGGACTATGGCGAATTGTGATGACAGGTGTCATGGGGCATTGTGATGACAGTGGTCATCGAGAATTATGAAGAAAGGTAACATGGAGCACTGTGATAACAGGGGCCATGGAGCATTGTGATGACAAAGGCCATGGAGCATTTTGATGACAAGTGTCAAGGAGCATTGTGATGAGACGGGCATGGAGCATTATGATGCCAAGAGTTCTGGAGCATTGTGGTGACAAGGGCATGGACCATTGTGATGACAAGGGCCATGGCCAATTCTGATGACAGGTGTCATCAGGCATTGTGATGACAGAGGTTATCTAGCATTGTGATGAAAGGTACCATGGATCACTGTGATAACAGGGGCCATGGAGCATTGTGATGATAAGGGCCATGGAGCATTTTAATGAAAAGTGTCATGGAGAATTGTGATGAGACGGGCATGGAGCATTATGATGACAAGAGTTCTGGAGCATTGCGTTGACAAGGGAATGGAGCATTGTGATTACAGGGACCATGGAGGAGAGTGATGACATCTGTCATGGAACATTGTGCTGACAGGGGCCATGGAGCATTGTGATGACAGGTATAATGTGGCATTGTAATGACAGTGGTCATAGAGCATTGTGATGAAATGGATCATGGAGCAATGTGATTACAGGGACCATGTAGCATTGCGAATGCATAGGCTATGGAGCATTGTGATGACAGGAGTCAAGGAGCATTGTGATGTAAGTGGTCATGGATCATTGTGATGACAAGTGTCCTGGACCATTGTGATGACACGGGTCATGGAGCATTGTGATGGCAAGGGCCATGGCGAATTGTGATGACATGTGTCTTGGGTCATTGTGATGACAGTGGTCCTCTAGAATTGTGATAAAAGGTATCATGGAGCACTGTGATGACAGGGGCCATGGAGTATTGTAATGACAAGGCCATGGAACATTGTGATGACAAGTATCATGGAGCTTTGTGATGACACGAGCATTCATCATTATGATGACAAGATTTCTGGAGCATTGTGATGACAAGGGCATGGAGCATTGTGATTACAGGGTCATGGAGCATTGTGATTAAAGGGGCCATGGAGCCTTTTGATGACAAGGGCAGGCGAACATTTTGATTACATTGGTAATGGAGCATTGTGATGACATGGGCAGGGAACATTGTGAAGACAGGTGTAATGGAACATTGTGATTACAGGGGACATGGAGCATTTTGATGACATGGGCAGGCAACATTGTGATGACAGGTGTCATGGAGCATTGTGATGACAATTGTCATGGAACGTTGTGCTGACAGGGATCATGGAGCATTGTGATGAGACGGTCATTGGAGCATTGTGATGACAGGCGTACTGGAGCCTTCTGAGGAAAGGTGTCATGAGTCATTGTGATTACAGCGATCATGGAACATTGTGATGACAGTGGTCATGGAGCATTGTAATGACAGGGGCCATGGAGCATTGTGATGACAGGGGTCATGGGGCATTGTGATGACAGTGGTCATGGAGCATTGTGATGAAAGGGGTCATGGAGCACTGTGATCACAGGGGCCATGTATAATTGTGATGACAAAGACCATGGAGCATTGTGATGACAGTTGTCATGGAGCATTGTGTTGAAAGGGGCATGGAGCATTGTGACGACAATGGTCATGGAGCATTGTGATGACTGATATCATGGAGCATTGTTCTGAAAGAGGTCATGGGGCAGTGTAATGACAAGTATCATGGAGGATGTGATGAAAGGAGTCATGGAGCATTGTGATTAAATGGATCATGAGGCATTTTGATGACAAGAGTCATGGAACATTGTGATGACAGGGCTAATGGAGCATTGTGATGACAAGGGCTATGGAGCATTGTGATGACTGGGGTCATGGAGCATTGTGATGAAAGGGGTCATGGATCACTACGATGACATGGGTAATGGAGCACTGTGATGATATGAGCATGGAGCATTGTGATGACAGGGGCCAGGGAGCATTGAGAATGACAAGGGCAGGGAACATTGTGATGACAGCAGTCATGGATCATTGTGATGATACCTGTCATGGAACATTGTGCTGACAGGGGCTATAGAGCATTGTGATGACAGGTGTCATGTGGCATTGTGAAGACAGTGGTCATAGAGCATTGTGATGACAGGGGTCAAGGAGCATTGTGATGAAAGTGGTCATGGAGCACTGTGATGACACGGGAATGGAGCATTATGATGACAAGGGTTCTGGAGCATTGTGATGACAAGGGTATGGAGCATTGTGATTACAGGGGACCAGGAGCATTGTGATTACATGGGCAGTGAATATTGTGATGACAGGGGTCATGGAGCACTGTGATGACTAGTGTCATGGAACATTGTGATGACAGGGATCATGGAGCATTGTGATGAGAGGGGCCTTGGAGCATTATGATGATAGGCGTCATGGGGCATTGTGATGACAGCGGTCTTGGAGCATTGTGATGAAAGGGATCATGGAGCAATGTGATTAGAGGAGCCATGGAGCATTGTGAATGCATAGGCCATGGAGCAATGAAATGACAGGGGTCAAGGAGCATTGTGATGTAAGTTGTCATGGAGCATTGTGATGACAAGTGTCCATGAACATTGTGATGACATGGTTCATGGAGCATTGTGATGACAGGTGTCATGTGGAATTGTGATGAGAGCGGTCATATAGAATTGTGATGAAAGGTATCAGGGAGGACTCTGATGACAGGGGCCGTGGAGCACTGTGATGACAGTGGTCATCTAGAATTGTGATGAAATATACCAGGGAGCATTGTGATGACAGGGGTCATGGATCACCGCAATTATAGGGGCCATGGAGCATTGTGAATACAAAGATCATGGAGCATTGAGATGACAGGGGTCACGGATCATTGTGATGACAAGGGTCCTGGAACCTTGTGATGACACGGTTCATGGAGCATTGTGATGACAAGGTTCTTCAAGCATTGTGATGACACCGGCATGGAGCATTATGATGACAAGAGTTCTGGAGCATTGTGATGACAAGGGTATGGAGCACTATGATTACAGGGGACCAGGAGCATTGTGATTACATGGGCAGTGAATATTGTGATGACAGGCGTCATGGAGCACTGTGATGACTAGTGTCATGGAACATTGTGATGACAGGGATCATGGAGCATTGTGATGAGAGGGGCCTTAGAGCATTATGATGATAGGCGTCATGGGGCATTGTGATGACAGCGGTCTTGGAGCATTGTGATGAAAGGGATCATGGAGCAATGTGCTTACAGGAGCCATGGAGCATTGTGAATGCATAGGCCATGGAGCAATGAAATGACAGGGGTCAAGGAGCATTGTGATGTAAGATGTCATGGAGCATTGTGATGAGAATTGTCCATGAACATTGTGATGACATGGTTCATGGAGCATTGTGATGACAAGTGCCAAGGCGAATTGTGATGACAGGTGTCATGGGGCATTGTGTTGAAAGGGGCATGGAGCATTGTGATGACAATGGTCATGGAGCATTGTGATGACTGGTATCATGGAGCATTGTTCTGAAAAAGATCATGGGGCAGTGTAATGACAAGTATCATGGAGGATGTGATGAAAGGAGTCATGGAGCATTGTGATTAAATGGATCATGAGGCATTTTGATGACAAGACTCATGGAACATTGTGATGACAGGGCTAATGGAGCATTGTAATGTCAAGGGCTATGGAGCATTGTGATGACAGGTGTCATGCAGCATTGTGATGAAAGGGGTCATGGATCACTACGATGACATGGGTAATGGAGCATTGTGATGATATGGGCATGGAGCATTGTGATAACAGGGGCCAGGGAGCATTGAGATGACAAGAGCAGGGAACATTCTGATGACAGCAGTCATGTATCATTGTTATGATACCTGTCATGGAACATTGTGCTGACAGGGGCTCTAGAGCATTGTGATGACAGGTGTCATGTGGCATTGTGATGACAGTGGTCATAGAGCATTGTGATGAAAAGGATCATGGAGCAATGTGATTACAGGTGTTATGTGGCATTGTGATGACAGTGGTCATAGAGCATTGTGATGACAGGGGTCAAGGAGCATTGTGATGAAAGTGGTCATGGAGCACTGTGATGACACGGGCATGGAGCATTATGATGACAAGCGTTCTGGTGCATTCTGATGACAAGTGTATGCAGCATTGTGATTACAGGGGACCAGGAGCATTGTGATTACATGGGCAGTGAATATTGTGATGACAGGGGTCATGGAGCACTGTGATGACTAGTGTCATGGAACATTGTGATGACAGGGATCATGGAGTATTGTGATGAGAGGGGCCTTGGAGCATTATGATGATAGGCGTCATGGGGCATTGTGATGACAGCGGTCTTGGAGCATTGTGATGAAAGGGATCATGGAGCAATGTGATTACAGGAGCCATGGAGCATTGTGAATGCATAGGCCATGGAGCAATGAAATGACAGGGGTCAAGGAGCATTGTGATGTAAGTTGTCATGGAGCATTGTGATGACAAGTGTCCATGAACATTGTGATGACATGGTTCATGGAACATTGTGATGACAGGTGTCATGTGGAATTGTGATGAGAGCGGTCATATAGAATTGTGATGAAAGGTATCAGGGAGGACTCTGATGACAGGGGCCGTGGAGCACTGTGATGACAGTGGTCATCTAGAATTGTGATGAAATATACCAGGGAGCATTGTGATGACAGGGGACATGGATCACCGCAATTATAGGGGCCATGGAGCATTGTGAATACAAAGATCATGGAGCATTGAGATGACAGGGGTCATGGATCATTGTGATGACAAGGGTCCTGGAACCTTGTGATGACACGGTTCATGGAGCACTGTGATGACAAGGTTCTTCAAGCATTGTGATGACACCGGCATGGAGCATTATGATGACAAGAGTTCTGGAGCATTGTTTTGAAAAGGGTATGGAGCACTGTGATTACAGGGGACCAGGAGCATTGTGATTACATGGGCAGTGAATATTGTGATGACAGGGGTTCATGGAGCACTGTGATGACAAGTGTCATGGAACATTGTGATGACAGGGTTCATGGAGCATTGTGATGAGAGGGGCCTTGGAGCATTATGATGATAGGCGTCATGGGGTATTGTGATGAGAGTGGTCATAGAACATTGTGATGAAAGGGATCATGGAGCAATGTGATTACAGGGGCCATGGAGCATTTTGAATGCATAGGCCATGGAGCAGTGTGATGACAGGGGTCATGGAGCATTGTGATGACAAGTGTCCTGGACCATTGTGATGACACGGGTCATGGAGCATTGTGATGGCAAGGGCCATGGCGAATTGTGATGACATGTGTCTTGGGGCATTGTGATGACAGTGGTCATCTAGAATTGTGATAAAAGGTATCATGGAGCACTGTGATGACAGGGGCCATGGAGTATTGTAATGACAAGGCCATGGAACATTGTGATGACAAGTATCATGGAGCTTTGTGATGACACGAGCATTCATCATTATGATGACAAGAGTTCTGGAGCATTGTGATGACAAGGGCATGGAGCATTGTGATTACAGGGTCATGGAGCATTGTGATGACAACTGTCATGGAACATTGTGATGACAGGGTTCATGGAGCATTGTGATTAAAGGGGCCATGGAGCATTTTGATGACAAGGGCAGGCGAACATTTTGATTACATTGGTAATGGAGCATTGTGATGACATGGGCAGGGAACATTGTGAAGACAGGTGTAATGGAACATTGTGATTACAGGGGACATGGAGCATTTTGATGACATGGGCAGGCAACATTGTGATGACAGGTGTCATGGAGCATTGGGATGACAATTGTCATGGAACGTTGTGCTGACAGGGATCATGGAGCATTGTGATGAGACGGTCATTGGAGCATTGTGATGACAGGCGTACTGGAGCCTTCTGAGGAAAGGTGTCATGAGTCATTGTGATTACAGCGATCATGGAACATTGTGATGACAGTGGTCATGGAGCATTGTAATGACAGGGGCCATGGAGCATTGTGATGACAGTGGTCATGGGGCATTGTGATGACAGTGGTCATGGATCATTGTGATGAAAGGGGTCATGGAGCACTGTGATCACAGGGGCCATGTATAATTGTGATGACAAAGACCATGGAGCATTGTGATGACAGTTGTCATGGAGCATTGTGTTGAAAGGGGCATGGAGCATTGTGACGACAATGGTCATGGAGCATTGTGATGACTGATATCATGGAGCATTGTTCTGAAAGAGGTCATGGGGCAGTGTAATGACAAGTATCATGGAGGATGTGATGAAAGGAGTCATGGAGCATTGTGATTAAATGGATCATGAGGCATTTTGATGACAAGAGTCATGGAACATTGTGATGACAGGGCTAATGGAGCATTGTGATGACAAGGGCTATGGAGCATTGTGATGACTGGGGTCATGGAGCATTGTGATGAAAGGGGTCATGGATCACTACGATGACATGGGTAATGGAGCATTGTGATGATATGAGCATGGAGCATTGTGATGACAGGGGCCAGGGAGCATTGAGAATGACAAGGGCAGGGAACATTGTGATGACAGCAGTCATGGATCATTGTGATGATACCTGTCATGGAACATTGTGCTGACAGGGGCTATAGAGCATTGTGATGACAGGTGTCATGTGGCATTGTGAAGACAGTGGTCATAGAGCATTGTGATGACAGGGGTCAAGGAGCATTGTGATGAAAGTGGTCATGGAGCACTGTGATGACACGGTTCATGGAGCATTGTGATGACAAGGTTCTTCAAGCATTGTGATGACACCGGCATGGAGCATTATGATGACAAGAGTTCTGGAGCATTGTAATGACAAGGGTATGGAGCACTATGATTACAGGGGACCAGGAGCATTGTGATTACTTGGGCAGTGAATATTGTGATGACAGGGGTCATGGAGCACTGTGATGACTAGTGTCATGGAACATTGTGATGACAGGGATCATGGAGCATTGTGATGAGAGGGGCCTTAGAGCATTATGATGATAGGCGTCATGGGGCATTGTGATGACAGCGGTCTTGGAGCATTGTGATGAAAGGGATCATGGAGCAATATGCTTACAGGAGCCATGGAGCATTGTGAATGCATAGGCCATTGAGCAATGAAATGACAGGGGTCAAGGAGCATTGTGATGTAAGATGTCATGGAGCATTGTGATGAGAATTGTCCATGAACATTGTGATGACATGGTTCATGGAGCATTGTGATGACAAGTGCCATGGCGAATTGTGATGACATGTGTCATGGGGCATTGTGTTGAAAGGGGCATGGAGCATTGTGATGACAATGGTCATGGAGCATTGTGATGACTGGTATCATGGAGCATTGTTCTGAAAAAGGTCATGGGGCAGTGTAATGACAAGTATCATGGAGGATGTGATGAAAGGAGTCATGGAGCATTGTGATTAAATGGATCATGAGGCATTTTGATGACAAGAGTCATGGAACATTGTGATGACAGGGCTAATGGAGCATTGTGATGACAAGGGCTATGGAGCATTGTGATGACAGGTGTCATGCAGCATTGTGATGAAAGGGGTCATGGATCACTACGATGACATGGGTAATGGAGCATTGTGATGATATGGGCATGGAGCATTGTGATAACAGGGGCCAGGGAGCATTGAGATGACAAGAGCAGGGAACATTCTGATGACAGCAGTCATGTATCATTGTTATGATACCTGTCATGGAACATTGTGCTGACAGGGGCTCTAGAGCATTGTGATGACAGGTGTCAAGTGGCATTGTGATGACAGTGGTCATAGAGCATTGTGATGAAAAGGATCATGGAGCAATGTGATTACAGGTGTTATGTGGCATTGTGATGACAGTGGTCATAGAGCATTGTGATGACAGGGGTCAAGGAGCATTGTGATGAAAGTGGTCATGGAGCACTGTGATGACACGGGCATGGAGCATTATGATGACAAGCGTTCTGGAGCATTGTGATGACAAGTGTATGGAGCATTGTGATTACAGGGGACCAGGAGCATTGTGATTACATGGGCAGTGAATATTGTGATGACAGGGGTCATGGAGCACTGTGATGACTACTGTCATGGAACATTGTGATGACAGGGATCATGGAGTATTGTGATGAGAGGGGCCTTGGAGCATTATGATGATAGGCGTCATGGGGCATTGTGATGACAGCGGTCTTGGAGCATTGTGATGAAAGGGATCATGGAGCAATGTGATTACAGGAGCCATGGAGCATTGAGAATGCATAGGCCATGGAGCAATGAAATGACAGGGGTCAAGGAGCATTGTGATGTAAGTTGTCATGGAGCATTGTGATGACAAGTGTCCATGAACATTGTGATGACATGTTTCATGGAGCATTGTGATGACAAGTGCCATGGCGAATTGTGATGACAAGTGTCATGGGGCATTGTGATGACAGTGGTCATGTAGAATTGTAATGAAAGGTATCATGGAGGACTCTGACGACAGGGGCCGTGGAGCACTGTGATGACAGTGGTCATCTAGAATTGTGATGAAATATACCAGGGAGCATTGTGATGACAGGGGTCATGGATCACCGCAATTATAGGGGCTATGGAGCATTGTGAATACAAAGATCATGGAGCATTGAGATGACAGGGGTCATGGATCATTGTGATGACAAGGGTCCTGGAACCTTGTGATGACACGGTTCATGGAGCACTGTGATGACAAGGTTCTTCAAGCATTGTGATGACACGGGCATGGAGCATTATGATGACAAGAGTTCTGGAGCATTGTGATGAAAAGGGTATGGAGCACTGTGATTACAGGGGACCAGGAGCATTGTGATTACATGGGCAGTGAATATTGTGATGACAGGGGTTCATGGAGCACTGTGATGACAAGTGTCATGGAACATTGTGATGACAGGGTTCATGGAGCATTGTGGTGAGAGGGGCCTTGGAGCATTATGATGATAGGCGTCATGGGGTATTGTGATGAGAGTGGTCATAGAACATTGTGATGAAAGGGATCATGGAGCAATTTGATTACAGGGGCCATGGAGCATTTTGAATGCATAGGCCATGGAGCAGTGTGATGACAGGGGTCATGGAGCATTGTGATGACAAGTGTCCTGGACCATTGTGATGACACGGGTCATGGAGCATTGTGATGGCAAGGGCCATGGCGAATTGTGATGACATGTGTCTTGGGGCATTGTGATGACAGTGGTCATCTAGAATTGTGATAAAAGGTATCATGGAGCACTGTGATGACAGGGGCCATGGAGTATTGTAATGACAAGGCCATGGAACATTGTGATGACAAGTATCATGGAGCTTTGTGATGACACGAGCATTCATCATTATGATGACAAGAGTTCTGGAGCATTGTGATGACAAGGGCATGGAGCATTGTGATTACAGGGTCATGGAGCATTGTGATGACAACTGTCATGGAACATTGTGATGACAGGGTTCATGGAGCATTGTGATTAAAGGGGCCATGGAGCATTTTGATGACAAGGGCAGGCGAACATTTTGATTACATTGGTAATGGAGCATTGTGATGACATGGGCAGGGAACATTGTGAAGACAGGTGTAATGGAACATTGTGATTACAGGGGACATGGAGCATTTTGATGACATGGGCAGGCAACATTGTGATGACAGGTGTCATGGAGCATTGGGATGACAATTGTCATGGAACGTTGTGCTGACAGGGATCATGGAGCATTGTGATGAGACGGTCATTGGAGCATTGTGATGACAGGCGTACTGGAGCCTTCTGAGGAAAGGTGTCATGAGTCATTGTGATTACAGCGATCATGGAACATTGTGATGACAGTGGTCATGGAGCATTGTAATGACAGGGGCCATGGAGCATTGTGATGACAGGGGTCATGGGGCATTGTGATGACAGTGGTCATGGAGCATTGTGATGAAAGGGGTCATGGAGCACTGTGATCACAGGGGCCATGTATAATTGTGATGACAAAGACCATGGAGCATTGTGATGACAGTTGTCATGGAGCATTGTGTTGAAAGGGGCATGGAGCATTGTGACGACAATGGTCATGGAGCATTTTGATGACTGGTATCATGGAGCATTGTTCTGAAAAAGGTCATGGGGCAGTGTAATGACAAGTATCATGGAGGATGTGATGAAAGGAGTCATGGAGCATTGTGATTAAATGGATCATGAGGCATTTTGATGACAAGAGTCATGGAACATTGTGATGACAGGGCTAATGGAGCATTGTGATGACAAGGGCTATGGAGCATTGTGATGACTGGGGTCATGGAGCATTGTGATGAAAGGGGTCATGGATCACTACGATGACATGGGTAATGGAGCATTGTGATGATATGAGCATGGAGCATTGTGATGACAGGGGCCAGGGAGCATTGAGAATGACAAGGGCAGGGAACATTGTGATGACAGCAGTCATGGATCATTGTGATGATACCTGTCATGGAACCTTGTGCTGACAGGGGCTATAGAGCATTGTGATGACAGGTGTCATGTGGCATTGTGATGACAGTGGTCATAGAGCATTGTGATGACAGGGGTCAAGGAGCATTGTGATGAAAGTGGTCATGGAGCACTGTGATGACACGGGCATTGAGCATTATGATGACAAGAGTTCTGGAGCATTGTGATGACAAGGGTATGGAGCATTGTGATTACAGGGGACCAGGAGCATTGTGATTACATGGGCAGTGCATATTGTGATGACAGGGGTCATGGAGCACTGTGATGACTAGTGTCATGGAACATTGTGATGACAGGGATCATGGAGCATTGTGATGAGAGGGGCCTTGGAGCATTATGATGATAGGCGTCATGGGGCATTGTGATGACAGCGGTCTTGGAGCATTGTGATGAAAGGGATCATGGAGCAATGTGATTACAGGAGCCATGGAGCATTGTGAATGCATAGGCCATGGAGCAATGAAATGACAGGGGTCAAGGAGCATTGTGACGACAATGGTCATGGAGCATTGTGATGACTGGTATCATGGAGCATTGTTCTGAAAAAGGTCATGGGGCAGTGTAATAACAAGTATCATGGAGGATGTGATGAAAGGAGTCATGGAGCATTGTGATTAAATGGATCATGAGGCATTTTGATGGCAAGAGTCATGGAACATTGTGATGACAGGGCTAATGGAGCATTGTGATGACAAGGGCTATGGAGCATTGTGATGACAGGTGTCATGCAGCATTGTGATGAAAGGGGTCATGGATCACTACGATGACATGGGTAATGGAGCATTTTTATGATATGGGCATGGAGCATTGTGATAACAGGGGCCAGGGAGCATTGAGATGACAAGAGCAGGGAACATTCTGATGACAGCAGTCATATATCGTTGTGATGATACCTGTCATGGAACATTGTGCTGACAGGGGCTCTAGAGCATTGTGATGACAGGTGTCATGTGGCATTGTGATGACAGTGGTCATAGAGCATTGTGATGAAAAGGATCATGGAGCAATGTGATTACAGGTGTCATGTGGCATTGTGATGACAGTGGTCATAGAGCATTGTGATGACAGGGGTCAACGAGCATTGTGATGAAAGTGGTCATGGAGCACTGTGATGACACGGGCATGGAGCATTATGATGACAAGAGTTCTGGAGCATTGTGATGACAGGGGTATGGAGCATTGTGATTACAGGGGACCAGGAGCATTGTGATTACATGGGCAGTGAATATTGTGATGACAGGGGTCATGGAGCACTGTGATGACTAGTGTCATGGAACATTGTGATGACAGGGATCATGGAGTATTGTGATGAGAGGGGCCTTGGAGCATTATGATGATAGGCGTCATGGGGCATTGTGATGACAGCGGTCTTGGAGCATTGTGATGAAAGGGATCATGGAGCAATGTGATTACAGGAGCCATGGAGCATTGTGAATGCATAGGCCATGGAGCAATGAAATGACAGGGGTCAAGGAGCATTGTGATGTAATTTGTCATGGAGCATTGTGATGACAAGTGTCCATGAACATTGTGATGACATGGTTCATGGAGCATTGTGATGACAGGTGTCATGTGGAATTGTGATGAGAGCGGTCATATAGAATTGTGATGAAAGGTATCAGGGAGGACTCTGATGACAGGGGCCGTGGAGCACTGTGATGACAGTGGTCATCTAGAATTGTGATGAAATATACCAAGGAGCATTGTGATGACAGGGGTCATGGATCACCGCAATTATAGGGGCCATGGAGCATTATGAATACAAAGATCATGGAGCATTGAGATGACAGGGGTCACGGATCATTGTGATGACAAGGGTCCTGGAACCTTGTGATGACATGGTTCATGGAGCATTGTGATGACAAGGTTCTTCAAGCATTGTGATGACACCGGCATGGAGCATTATGATGACAAGAGTTCTGGAGCATTGTGATGACAAGGGTATGGAGCACTATGATTACAGGGGACGAGGAGCATTGTGATTACATGGGCAGTGAATATTGTGATGACAGGGGTCATGGAGCACTGTGATGACTAGTGTCATGGAACATTGTGATGACAGGGATCATGGAGCATTGTGATGAGAGGGGCCTTAGAGCATTATGATGATAGGCGTCATGGGGCATTGTGATGACAGCGGTCTTGGAGCATTGTGATGAAAGGGATCATGGAGCAATGTGCTTACAGGAGCCATGGAGCCTTGTGAATGCATAGGCCATGGAGCAATGAAATGACAGGGTTCAAGGAGCATTGTGATGTAAGATGTCATGGAGCATTGTGATGACAAGTGTCCATGAACATTGTGATGACATGGTTCATGGAGCATTGTGATGACAAGTGCCATGGCGAATTGTGATGGCAGGTGTCATGGGGCATTGTGTTGAAAGGGGCATGGAGCATTGTGACGACAATGGTCATGGAGCATTGTGATGACTGGTATCATGGAGCATTGTTCTGAAAAAGGTCATGGGGCAGTGTAATGACAAGTATCATGGAGGATGTGATGAAAGGAGTCATGGAGCATTGTGATTAAATGGATCATGAGGCATTTTGATGACAAGAGTCATGGAACATTGTGATGACAGGGCTAATGGAGCATTGTGATGACAAGGGCTATGGAGCATTGTGATGACTGGGGTCATGCAGCATTGTGATGAAAGGGGTCATGGATCACTACGATGACATGGGTAATGGAGCATTGTGATGATATGGGCATGGAGCATTGTGATAACAGGGGCCAGGGAGCATTGAGATGACAAGAGCAGGGAACATTCTGATGACAGCAGTCATGTATCATTGTGATGATACCTGTCATGGAACATTGTGCTGACAGGGGCTATAGAGCATTGTGATGACAGGTGTCATGTGGCATTGTGATGACAGTGGTCATAGAGCATTGTGATGAAAAGGATCATGGAGCAATGTGATTACAGGTGTCATGTGGCATTGTGATGACAGTGGTCATAGAGCATTGTGATGACAGGGGTCAAGGAGCATTGTGATGAAAGTGGTCATGGAGCACTGTGATGACACGGGAATGGAGCATTATGATGACAATAGTTCTGGAGCATTGTGATGACAAGGGTATGGAGCATTGTGATTACAGGGGAACAGGAGCATTGTGATTACATGGGCAGTGAATATTGTGATGACAGGGGTCATGGAGCACTGTGATGACTAGTGTCATGGAACATTGTGATGACAGGGTTCATGGAGTATTGTGATGAGAGGGGCCTTGGAGCATTATGATGATAGGCGTCATGGGGCATTGTGATGACAGCGGTCTTGGAGCATTGTGATGAAAGGGATCATGGAGCAATGTGATTACAGGGGCCATGGAGCATTTTGAATGCATAGACCATGGAGCAGTGTGATGACAGGGGTCATGGAGCATTGTGATGACAAGTGTCCTGGACCATTGTGATGACACGGGTCATGGAGCATTGTGATGGCAAGGGCCTTGGCGAATTGTGATGACATGTGTCTTGGGGCATTGTGATGACAGTGGTCATCTAGAATTGTGATAAAAGGTATCATGGAGCACTGTGATGACAGGGGCCATGGAGTATTGTAATGACAAGGCCATGGAACATTGTGATGACAAGTATCATGGAGCTTTGTGATGACACGAGCATTCATCATTATGATGACAAGAGTTCTGGAGCATTGTGATGACAAGGGCATGGAGCATTGTGATTACAGGGTCATGGAGCATTGTGATGACAACTGTCATGGAACATTGTGATGACAGGGTTCATGGAGCATCGTGATTAAAGGGGCCATGGAGCATTTTGATGACAAGGGCAGGCAAACATTTTGATTACATTGGTAATGGAGCATTGTGATGACATGGGCAGGGAACATTGTGAAGACAGGTGTAATGGAACATTGTGATTACAGGGGACATGGAGCATTTTGATGACATGGGCAGGCAACATTGTGATGACAGGTGTCATGGAGCATTGGGATGACAATTGTCATGGAACGTTGTGCTGACAGGGATCATGGAGCATTGTGATGAGACGGTCATTGGAGCATTGTGATGACAGGCGTACTGGAGCCTTCTGAGGAAAGGTGTCATGAGTCATTGTGATTACAGCGATCATGGAACATTGTGATGACAGTGGTCATGGAGCATTGTAATGACAGGGGCCATGGAGCATTGTGATGACAGGGGTCATGGGGCATTGTGATGACAGTGGTCATGGAGCATTGTGATGAAAGGGGTCATGGAGCACTGTGATCACAGGGGCCATGTATAATTGTGATGACAAAGACCATGGAGCATTGTGATGACAGTTGTCATGGAGCATTGTGTTGAAAGGGGCATGGAGCATTGTGACGACAATGGTCATGGAGCATTGTGATGACTGGTATCATGGAGCATTGTTCTGAAAAAGGTCATGGGGCAGTGTAATGACAAGTATCATGGAGGATGTGATGAAAGGAGTCATGGAGCATTGTGATTAAATGGATCATGAGGCATTTTGATGACAAGAGTCATGGAACATTGTGATGACAGGGCTAATGGAGCATTGTGATGACAAGGGCTATGGAGCATTGTGATGACTGGGGTCATGGAGCATTGTGATGAAAGGGGTCATGGATCACTACGATGACATGGGTAATGGAGCATTGTGATGATATGAGCATGGAGCATTGTGATGACAGGGGCCAGGGAGCATTGAGAATGACAAGGGCAGGGAACATTGTGATGACAGCAGTCATGGATCATTGTGATGATACCTGTCATGGAACATTGTGCTGACAGGGGCTACAGAGCATTGTGATGACAGGTGTCATGTGGCATTGTGATGACAGTGGTCATAGAGCATTGTGATGACAGGAGTCAAGGAGCATTGTGATGAAAGTGGTCATGGAGCACTGTGATGACACGGGAATGGAGCATTATGATGACAAGAGTTCTGGAGCATTGTGATGACAAGGGTATGGAGCATTGTGATTACAGGGGACCAGGAGCATTGTGATTACATGGGCAGTGAATATTGTGATGACAGGGGTCATGGAGCACTGTGATGACTAGTGTCATGGAACATTGTGATGACAGGGATCATGGAGCATTGTGATGAGAGGGGCCTTGGAGCATTATGATGATAGACGTCATGGGGCATTGTGATGACAGCGGTCTTGGAGCATTGTGATGAAAGGGGTCATGGAGCAATGTGATTACAGGAGCCATGGAGCATTGTGAATGCATAGGCCATGGAGCAATGAAATGACAGGGGTCAAGGAGCATTGTGATGTAAGTTGTCATGGAGCATTGTGATGACAAGTGTCCATGAACATTGTGATGACATGGTTCATGGAGCATTGTGATGACAGGTGTCATGTGGAATTGTGATGAGAGCGGTCATATAGAATTGTGATGAAATATACCAGGGAGCATTGTGATGACAGGGGTCATGGATCACCGCAATTATAGGGGCCATGGAGCATTGTGAATACAAAGATCATGGAGCATTGAGATGACAGGGGTCACGGATCATTTTGATGACAAGGGTCCTGGAACCTTGTGATGACACGGTTCATGGAGCACTGTGATGACAAGGTTCTTCAAGCATTGTGATGACACGGGCATGGAGCATTTTGATGACAAGAGTTCTGGAGCATTGTGATGAAAAGGGTATGGAGCACTGTGATTACAGGGGACCAGGAGCATTGTGATTACATGGGCAGTGAATATTGTGATGACAGGGGTTCATGGAGCACTGTGATGACAAGTGTCATGGAACATTGTGATGACAGGGTTCATGGAGCATTGTGATGAGAGGGGCCTTGGAGCATTATGATGATAGGCGTCATGGGGTATTGTGATGAGAGTGGTCATAGAACATTGTGATGAAAGGGATCATGGAGCAATGTGATTACAGGGGCCATGGAGCATTTTGAATGCATAGGCCATGGAGCAGTGTGATGACAGGGGTCATGGAGCATTGTGATGACAAGTGTCCTGGACCATTGTGATGACACGGGTCATGGAGCATTGTGATGGCAAGGGCCATGGCGAATTGTGATGACATGTGTCTTGGGGCATTGTGATGACAGTGGTCATCTAGAATTGTGATAAAAGGTATCATGGAGCATTGTGATGACAGGGGCCATGGAGTATTGTAATGACAAGGCCATGGAACATTGTGATGACAAGTATCATGGAGCTTTGTGATGACACGAGCATTCATCATTATGATGACAAGAGTTCTGGAGCATTGTGATGACAAGGGCATGGAGCATTGTGATGACAGGGTCATGGAGCATTGTGATGACAACTGTCATGGAACATTGTGATGACACGGTTCATGGAGCATTGTGATTAAAGGGGCCATGGAGCATGTTGATGACAAGGGCAGGCGAACATTTTGATTACATTGGTAATGGAGCATTGTGATGACATGGGCAGGGAACATTGTGAAGACAGTTGTAATGGAACATTGTGATTACAGGGGACATGGAGCATTTTGATGACATGGGCAGGCAACATTGTGATGACAGGTGTCATGGAGCATTGTGATGACAATTGTCATGGAACGTTGTGCTGACAGGGATCATGGAGCATTGTGATGAGATGGTCATTGGAGCATTGTGATGACAGGCGTACTGGAGCCTTCTGAGGAAAGGTGTCATGAGTCATTGTGATTACAGCGATCATGGAACATTGTGATGACAGTGGTCATGGAGCATTGTAATGACAGGGGCCATGGAGCATTGTGATGACAGGGGTCATGGGGCATTGTGATGACAGTGGTCATGGAGCATTGTGATGAAAGGGGTCATGGAGCACTGTGATCACAGGGGCCATGTATAATTGTGATGACAAAGACCATGGAGCATTGTGATGACAGTTGTCATGGAGCATTGTGTTGAAAGGGGCATGGAGCATTGTGACGACAATGGTCATGGAGCATTGTGATGACTGGTATCATGGAGCATTGTTCTGAAAAAGGTCATGGGGCAGTGTAATGACAAGTATCATGGAGGATGTGATGAAAGGAGTCATGGAGCATTGTGATTAAATGGATCATGAGGCATTTTGATGACAAGAGTCATGGAACATTGTGATGACAGGGCTAATGGAGCATTGTGATGACAAGGGCTATGGAGCATTGTGATGACTGGGGTCATGGAGCATTGTGATGAAAGGGGTCATGGATCACTACGATGACATGGGTAATGGAGCATTGTGATGATATGAGCATGGAGCATTGTGATGAGAGGGGCCAGGGAGCATTGAGAATGACAAGGGCAGGGAACATTGTGATGACAGCAGTCATGGATCATTGTGATGATACCTGTCATGGAACATTGTGCTGACAGGGGCTATAGAGCATTGTGATGACAGGTGTCATGTGGCATTGTGATGACAGTGGTCATAGAGCATTGTGATGACAGGGGTCAAGGAGCATTGTGGGGAAAGTGGTCATGGAGCACTGTGATGACACGGGCATGGAGCATTATGATGACAAGAGTTCTGGAGCATTGTGATGACAAGGGTATGGAGCATTGTGATTACAGGGGACCAGGAGCATTGTGATTACATGGGCAGTGCATATTGTGATGACAGGGGTCATGGAGCACTGTGATGACTAGTGTCATGGAACATTGTGATGACAGGGATCATGGAGCATTGTGATGAGAGGGGCCTTGGAGCATTATGATGATAGGCGTCATGGGGCATTGTGATGACAGCGGTCTTGGAGCATTGTGATGAAAGGGATCATGGAGCAATGTGATTACAGGAGCCATAGAGCATTGTGAATGCATAGGCCATGGAGCAATGAAATGACAGGGGTCAAGGAGCATTGTGACGACAATGGTCATGGAGCATTGTGATGACTGGTATCATGGAGCATTGTTCTGAAAAAGGTCATGGGGCAGTGTAATGACAAGTATCATGGAGGATGTGATGAAAGGAGTCATGGAGCATTGTGATTAAATGGATCATGAGGCATTTTGATGGCAAGAGTCATGGAACATTGTGATGACAGGGCTAATGGAGCATTGTGATGACAAGGGCTATGGAGCATTGTGATGACAGGTGTCATGCAGCATTGTGATGAAAGGGGTCATGGATCACTACGATGACATGGGTAATGGAGCATTGTTATGATATGGGCATGGAGCATTGTGATAACAGGGGCCAGGGAGCATTGAGATGACAAGAGTAGGGAACATTCTGATGACAGCAGTCATATATCGTTGTGATGATACCTGTCATGGAACATTGTGCTGACAGGGGCTATAGAGCATTGTGATGACAGGTGTCATGTGGCATTGTGATGACAGTGGTCATAGAGCATTGTGATGAAAAGGATCATGGAGCAATGTGATTACAGGTGTCATGTGGCATTGTGATGACAGTGGTCATAGAGCATTGTGATGACAGGGGTCAACGAGCATTGTGATGAAAGTGGTCATGGAGCACTGTGATGACACGGGCATGGAGCATTATGATGACAAGAGTTCTGGAGCATTGTGATGACAGGGTTATGGAGCATTGTGATTACAGGGGACCAGGAGCATTTTGATTACATGGGCAGTGAATATTGTGATGACAGGGGTCATGGAGCACTGTGATGACTAGTGTCATGGAACATTGTGATGACAGGGATCATGGAGTATTGTGATGAGAGGGGCCTTGGAGCATTATGATGATAGGCGTCATGGGGCATTGTGATGACAGCGGTCTTGGAGCATTGTGATGAAAGGGATCATGGAGCAATGTGATTACAGGAGCCATGGAGCATTGTGAATGCATAGGCCATGGAGCAATGAAATGACAGGGGTCAAGGAGCATTGTGATGTAAGTTGTCATGGAGCATTGTGATGACAAGTGTCCATGAACATTGTGATGACATGGTTCATGGAGCATTGTGATGACAGTTGTCATGTGGAATTGTGATGAGAGCGGTCATATAGAATTGTGATGAAAGGTATCAGGGAGGACTCTGATGACAGGGGCCGTGGAGCACTGTGATGACAGTGGTCATCTAGAATTGTGATGAAATATACCAGGGAGCATTGTGATGACAGGCGTCATGGATCACCGCAATTATAGGGGCCATGGAGCATTGTGAATACAAAGATCATGGAGCATTGAGATGACAGGGGTCACGGATCATTGTGATGACAAGGGTCCTGGAACCTTGTGATGACACGGTTCATGGAGCATTGTGATGACAAGGTTCTTCAAGCATTGTGATGACACCGGCATGGAGCATTATGATGACAAGAGTTCTGGAGCATTGTGATGAAAAGGGTATGGAGCACTATGATTACAGGGGACGAGGAGCATTGTGATTACATGGGCAGTGAATATTGTGATGACAGGGGTCTTGGAGCACTGTGATGACTAGTGTCATGGAACATTGTGATGACAGGGATCATGGAGCATTGTGATGAGACGGTCATTGGAGCATTGTGATGACAGGCGTACTGGAGCCTTCTGAGGAAAGGTGTCATGAGTCATTGTGATTACAGCGATCATGGAACATTGTGATTACAGTGGTCATGGAGCATTGTAATGACAGGGGCCATGGAGCATTGTGATGACAGGGGTCATGGGGCATTGTGATGACAGTGGTCATGGAGCATTGTGATGAAAGGGGTCATGGAGCACTGTGATCACAGGGGCCATGTATAATTGTGATGACAAAGACCATGGAGCATTGTGATGACAGTTGTCATGGAGCATTGTGTTGAAAGGGGCATGGAGCATTGTGACGACAATGGTCATGGAGCATTGTGATGACTGGTATCATGGAGCATTGTTCTGAAAAAGGTCATGGGGCAGTGTAATGACAAGTATCATGGAGGATGTGATGAAAGGAGTCATGGAGCATTGTGATTAAATGGATCATGAGGCATTTTGATGACAAGAGTCATGGAACATTGTGATGACAGGGCTAATGGAGCATTGTGATGACAAGGGCTATGGAGCATTGTGATGACTGGGGTCATGGAGCATTGTGATGAAAGGGGTCATGGATCACTACGATGACATGGGTAATGGAGCATTGTGATGATATGAGCATGGAGCATTGTGATGACAGGGGCCAGGGAGCATTGAGAATGACAAGGGCAGGGAACATTGTGATGACAGCAGTCATGGATCATTGTGATGATACCTGTCATGGAACATTGTGCTGACAGGGGCTATAGAGCATTGTGATGACAGGTGTCATGTGGCATTGTGATGACAGTGGTCATAGAGCATTGTGATGACAGGGGTCAAGGAGCATTGTGAGGAAAGTGGTCATGGAGCACTGTGATGACACGGGCATGGAGCATTATGATGACAAGTGTTCTTTAGCATTGTGATGACAAGGTTATGGAGCACTATGATTAAAGGGGACCAGGAGCATTGTGATTACATGGGCAGTGAATATTGTGATGACAGGGGTCATGGAGCACTGTGATGACTAGTGTCATGGAACATTGTGATGACAGGGATCATGGAGCATTGTGATGAGAGGGGCCTTAGAGCATTATGATGATAGGCGTCATGGGGCATTGTGATGACAGCGGTCTTGGAGCATTGTGATGAAAGGGATCATGGAGCAATGTGCTTACAGGAGCCATGGAGCATTGTGAATGCATAGGCCATGGAGCAATGAAATGACAGGGGTCAAGGAGCATTGTGATGTAAGATGTCATGGAGCATTGTGATGAGAATTGTCCATGAACATTGTGATGACATGGTTCATGGAGCATTGTGATGACAAGTGCCATGGCGAATTGTGATGACAGGTGTCATGGGGCATTGTGTTGAAAGGGGCATGGAGCATTGTGACGACAATGGTCATGGAGCATTTTGATGACTGGTATCATGGAGCATTGTTCTGAAAAAGGTCATGGGGCAGTGTAATGACAAGTATCATGGAGGATGTGATGAAAGGAGTCATGGAGCATTGTGATTAAATGGATCATGAGGCATTTTGATGACAAGAGTCATGGAACATTGTGATGACAGGGCTAATGGAGCATTGTGATGACAAGGGCTATGGAGCATTGTGATGACAGGTGTCATGCAGCATTGTGATGAAAGGGGTCATGGATCACTACGATGACATGGGTAATGGAGCATTGTGATGATATGGGCATGGAGCATTGTGATAACAGGGGCCAGGGAGCATTGAGATGACAAGAGCAGGGAACATTCTGATGACAGCAGTCATGTATCATTGTGATGATACCTGTCATGGAACATTGTGCTGACAGGGGCTATAGAGCATTGTGATGACAGGTGTCATGTGGCATTGTGATGACAGTGGTCATAGAGCATTGTGATGAAAAGGATCATGGAGCAATGTGATTACAGGTGTCATGTGGCATTGTGATGACAGTGGTCATAGAGCAGTGTGATGACAGGGGTCAAGGAGCATTGTGATGAAAGTGGTCATGGAGCACTGTGATGACACGGGCATGGAGCATTATGATGACAAGAGTTCTGGAGCATTGTGATGACAAGGGTATGGAGCATTGTGATTACAGGGGAACAGGAGCATTGTGATTACATGGGCAGTGAATATTGTGATGACAGGGGTCATGGAGCACTGTGATGACTAGTGTCATGGAACATTGTGATGACAGGGATCATGGAGTATTGTGATGAGAGGGGCCTTGGAGCATTATGATGATAGGCGTCATGGGGCATTGTGATGACAGCGGTCTTGGAGCATTGTGATGAAAGGGATCATGGAGCAATGTGATTACAGGGGCCATGGAGCATTTTGAATGCATAGACCATGGAGCAGTGTGATGACAGGGGTCATGGAGCATTGTGATGACAAGTGTCCTGGACCATTGTGATGACACGGGTCATGGAGCATTGTGATGGCAAGGGCCATGGCGAATTGTGATGACATGTGTCTTGGGGCATTGTGATGACAGTGGTCATCTAGAATTGTGATAAAAGGTATCATGGAGCACTGTGATGACAGGGGCCATGGAGTATTGTAATGACAAGGCCATGGAACATTGTGATGACAAGTATCATGGAGCTTTGTGATGACACGAGCATTCATCATTATGATGACAAGAGTTCTGGAGCATTGTGATGACAAGGGCATGGAGCATTGTGATTACAGGGTCATGGAGCATTGTGATGACAACTGTCATGGAACATTGTGATGACAGGGTTCATGGAGCATTGTGATTAAAGGGGCCATGGAGCATTTTGATGACAAGGGCAGGCGAACATTTTGATTACATTGGTAATGGAGCATTGTGATGACATGGGCAGGGAACATTGTGAAGACAGGTGTAATGGAACATTGTGATTACAGGGGACATGGAGCATTTTGATGACATGGGCAGGCAACATTGTGATGACAGGTGTCATGGAGCATTGGGATGACAATTGTCATGGAACGTTGTGCTGACAGGGATCATGGAGCATTGTGATGAGACGGTCATTGGAGCATTGTGATGACAGGCGTACTGGAGCCTTCTGAGGAAAGGTGTCATGAGTCATTGTGATTACAGCGATCATGGAACATTGTGATGACAGTGGTCATGGAGCATTGTAATGACAGGGGCCATGGAGCATTGTGATGACAGGGGTCATGGGGCATTGTGATGACAGTGGTCATGGAGCATTGTGATGAAAGGGGTCATGGAGCACTGTGATCACAGGGGCCATGTATAATTGTGATGACAAAGACCATGGAGCATTGTGATGACAGTTGTCATGGAGCATTGTGTTGAAAGGGGCATGGAGCATTGTGACGACAATGGTCATGGAGCATTGTGATGACTGGTATCATGGAGCATTGTTCTGAAAAAGGTCATGGGGCAGTGTAATGACAAGTATCATGGAGGATGTGATGAAAGGAGTCATGGAGCATTGTGATTAAATGGATCATGGCATTTTGATGACAAGAGTCATGGAACATTGTGATGACAGGGCTAATGGAGCATTGTGATGACAAGGGCTATGGAGCATTGTGATGACTGGGGTCATGGAGCATTGTGATGAAAGGGGTCATGGATCACTACGATGACATGGGTAATGGAGCATTGTGATGATATGAGCATGGAGCATTGTGATGACAGGGGCCAGGGAGCATTGAGAATGAAAAGGGCAGGGAACATTGTGATGACAGCAGTCATGGATCATTGTGATGATACCTGTCATGGAACATTGTGCTGACAGGGGCTACAGAGCATTGTGATGACAGGTGTCATGTGGCATTGTGATGACAGTGGTCATAGAGCATTGTGATGACAGGGGTCAAGGAGCATTGTGATGAAAGTGGTCATGGAGCACTGTGATGACACGGGAATGGAGCATTATGATGACAAGAGTTCTGGAGCATTGTGATGACAAGGGTATGGAGCATTGTGATTACAGGGGACCAGGAGCATTGTGATTACATGGGCAGTGAATATTGTGATGACAGGGGTCATGGAGCACTGTGATGACTAGTGTCATGGAACATTGTGATGACAGGGATCATGGAGCATTGTGATGAGAGGGGCCTTGGAGCATTATGATGATAGACGTCATGGGGCATTGTGATGACAGCGGTCTTGGAGCATTGTGATGAAAGGGGTCATGGAGCAATGTGATTACAGGAGCCATGGAGCATTGTGAATGCATAGGCCATGGAGCAATGAAATGACAGGGGTCAAGGAGCATTGTGATGTAAGTTGTCATGGAGCATTGTGATGACAAGTGTCCATGAACATTGTGATGACATGGTTCATGGAGCATTGTGATGACAGGTGTCATGTGGAATTGTGATGAGAGCGGTCATATAGAATTGTGATGAAATATACCAGGGAGCATTGTGATGACAGGGGTCATGGATCACCGCAATTATAGGGGCCATGGAGCATTGTGAATACAAAGATCATGGAGCATTGAGATGACAGGTGTCATGGATCATTTTGATGACAAGGGTCCTGGAACCTTGTGATGACACGGTTCATGGAGCACTGTGATGACAAGGTTCTTCAAGCATTGTGATGACACGGGCATGGAGCATTATGATGACAAGAGTTCTGGAGCATTGTGATGAAAAGGGTATGGAGCACTGTGATTACAGGGGACCAGGAGCATTGTGATTACATGGGCAGTGAATATTGTGATGACAGGGGTTCATGGAGCACTGTGATGACAAGTGTCATGGAACATTGTGATGACAGGGTTCATGGAGCATTGTGATGAGAGGGGCCTTGGAGCATTATGATGATAGGCGTCATGGGGTATTGTGATGAGAGTGGTCATAGAACATTGTGATGAAAGGGATCATGGAGCAATGTGATTACAGGGGCCATGGAGCATTTTGAATGCATAGGCCATGGAGCAGTGTGATGACAGGGGTCATGGAGCATTGTGATGACAAGTGTCCTGGACCATTGTGATGACACGGGTCATGGAGCATTGTGATGGCAAGGGCCATGGCGAATTGTGATGACATGTGTCTTGGGGCATTGTGATGACAGTGGTCATCTAGAATTGTGATAAAAGGTATCATGGAGCATTGTGATGACAGGGGCCATGGAGTATTGTAATGACAAGGCCATGGAACATTGTGATGACAAGTATCATGGAGCTTTGTGATGACACGAGCATTCATCATTATGATGACAAGAGTTCTGGAGCATTGTGATGACAAGGGCATGGAGCATTGTGATGACAGGGTCATGGAGCATTGTGATGACAACTGTCATGGAACATTGTGATGACAGGGTTCATGGAGCATTGTGATTAAAGGGGCCATGGAGCATGTTGATGACAAGGGCAGGCGAACATTTTGATTACATTGGTAATGGAGCATTGTGATGACATGGGCAGGGAACATTGTGAAGACAGTTGTAATGGAACATTGTGATTACAGGGGACATGGAGCATTTTGATGACATGGGCAGGCAACATTGTGATGACAGGTGTCATGGAGCATTGTGATGACAATTGTCATGGAACGTTGTGCTGACAGGGATCATGGAGCATTGTGATGAGACGGTCATTGGAGCATTGTGATGACAGGCGTACTGGAGCCTTCTGAGGAAAGGTGTCATGAGTCATTGTGATTACAGCGATCATGGAACATTGTGATGACAGTGGTCATGGAGCATTGTAATGACAGGGGCCATGGAGCATTGTGATGACAGGGGTCATGGGGCATTGTGATGACAGTGGTCATGGAGCATTGTGATGAAAGGGGTCATGGAGCACTGTGATCACAGGGGCCATGTATAATTGTGATGACAAAGACCATGGAGCATTGTGATGACAGTTGTCATGGAGCATTGTGTTGAAAGGGGCATGGAGCATTGTGACGACAATGGTCATGGAGCATTGTGATGACTGGTATCATGGAGCATTGTTCTGAAAAAGGTCATGGGGCAGTGTAATGACAAGTATCATGGAGGATGTGATGAAAGGAGTCATGGAGCATTGTGATTAAATGGATCATGAGGCATTTTGATGACAAGAGTCATGGAACATTGTGATGACAGGGCTAATGGAGCATTGTGATGACAAGGGCTATGGAGCATTGTGATGACTGGGGTCATGGAGCATTGTGATGAAAGGGGTCATGGATCACTACGATGACATGGGTAATGGAGCATTGTGATGATATGAGCATGGAGCATTGTGATGACAGGGGCCAGGGAGCATTGAGAATGACAAGGGCAGGGAACATTGTGATGACAGCAGTCATGGATCATTGTGATGATACCTGTCATGGAACATTGTGCTGACAGGGGCTATAGAGCATTGTGATGACAGGTGTCATGTGGCATTGTGATGACAGTGGTCATAGAGCATTGTGATGACAGGGGTCAAGGAGCATTGTGGGGAAAGTGGTCATGGAGCACTGTGATGACACGGGCATGGAGCATTATGATGACAAGAGTTCTGGAGCATTGTGATGACAAGGGTATGGAGCATTGTGATTACAGGGGACCAGGAGCATTGTGATTACATGGGCAGTGCATATTGTGATGACAGGGGTCATGGAGCACTGTGATGACTAGTGTCATGGAACATTGTGATGACAGGGATCATGGAGCATTGTGATGAGAGGGGCCTTGGAGCATTATGATGATAGGCGTCATGGGGCATTGTGATGACAGCGGTCTTGGAGCATTGTGATGAAAGGGATCATGGAGCAATGTGATTACAGGAGCCATGGAGCATTGTGAATGCATAGGCCATGGAGCAATGAAATGACAGGGGTCAAGGAGCATTGTGACGACAATGGTCATGGAGCATTGTGATGACTGGTATCATGGAGCATTGTTCTGAAAAAGGTCATGGGGCAGTGTAATGACAAGTATCATGGAGGATGTGATGAAAGGAGTCATGGAGCATTGTGATTAAGTGGATCATGAGGCATTTTGATGGCAAGAGTCATGGAACATTGTGATGACAGGGCTAATGGAGCATTGTGATGACAAGGGCTATGGAGCATTGTGATGACAGGTGTCATGCAGCATTGTGATGAAAGGAGTCATGGATCACTACGATGACATGGGTAATGGAGCATTGTTATGATATGGGCATGGAGCATTGTGATAACAGGGGCCAGGGAGCATTGAGATGACAAGAGCAGGGAACATTCTGATGACAGCTGTCATATATCGTTGTGATGATACCTGTCATGGAACATTGTGCTGACAGGGGCTATAGAGCATTGTGATGACAGGTGTCATGTGGCATTGTGATGACAGTGGTCATAGAGCATTGTGATGAAAAGGATCATGGAGCAATGTGATTACAGGTGTCATGTGGCATTGTGATGACAGTGGTCATAGAGCATTGTGATGACAGGGGTCAAGGAGCATTGTGATGAAAGTGGTCATGGAGCACTGTGATGACACGGGCATGGAGCATTATGATGACAAGAGTTCTGGAGCATTGTGATGACAGGGGTATGGAGCATTGTGATTACAGGGGACCAGGAGCATTTTGATTACATGGGCAGTGAATATTGTGATGACAGGGGTCATGGAGCACTGTGATGACTAGTGTCATGGAACATTGTGATGACAGGGATCATGGAGTATTGTGATGAGAGGGGCCTTGGAGCATTATGATGATAGGCGTCATGGGGCATTGTGATGACAGCGGTCTTGGAGCATTGTGATGAAAGGGATCATGGAGCAATGTGATTACAGGAGCCATGGAGCATTGTGAATGCATAGGCCATGGAGCAATGAAATGACAGGGGTCAAGGAGCATTGTGATGTAAGTTGTCATGGAGCATTGTGATGACAAGTGTCCATGAACATTGTGATGACATGGTTCATGGAGAATTGTGATGACAGGTGTCATGTGGAATTGTGATGAGAGCGGTCATATAGAATTGTGATGAAAGGTATCAGGGAGGACTCTGATGACAGGGGCCGTGGAGCATTGTGATGACAGTGGTCATCTAGAATTGTGATGAAATATACCAGGGAGCATTGTGATGACAGGCGTCATGGATCACCGCAATTATAGGGGCCATGGAGCATTGTGAATACAAAGATCATGGAGCATTGAGATGACAGGGGTCACGGATCATTGTGATGACAAGGGTCCTGGAACCTTGTGATGACACGGTTCATGGAGCATTGTGATGACAAGGTTCTTCAAGCATTGTGATGACACCGGCATGGAGCATTATGATGACAAGAGTTCTGGAGCATTGTGATGACAAGGGTATGGAGCACTAGGATTACAGGGGACCAGGAGCATTGTGATTACATGGGCAGTGAATATTGTGATGACAGGGGTCATGGAGCACTGTGATGACTAGTGTCATGGAACATTGTGATGACAGGGATCATGGAGCATTGTGATGAGAGGGGCCTTAGAGCATTATGATGATAGGCGTCATGGGGCATTGTGATGACAGCGGTCTTGGAGCATTGTGATGAAAGGGATCATGGAGCAATGTGCTTACAGGAGCCATGGAGCATTGTGAATGCATAGGCCATGGAGCAATGAAATGACAGGGTTCAAGGAGCATTGTGATGTAAGATGTCATGGAGCATTGTGATGACAAGTGTCCATGAACATTGTGATGACATGGTTCATGGAGCATTGTGATGACAAGTGCCATGGCGAATTGTGATGACAGGTGTCATGGGGCATTGTGTTGAAAGGGGCATGGAGCATTGTGACGACAATGGTCATGGAGCATTGTGATGACTGGTATCATGGAGCATTGTTCTGAAAAAGGTCATGGGGCAGTGTAATGACAAGTATCATGGAGGATGTGATGAAAGGAGTCATGGAGCATTGTGATTAAATGGATCATGAGGCATTTTGATGACAAGAGTCATGGAACATTGTGATGACAGGGCTAATGGAGCATTGTGATGACAAGGGCTATGGAGCATTGTGATGACAGGTGTCATGCAGCATTGTGATGAAAGGGGTCATGGATCACTACGATGACATGGGTAATGGAGCATTGTGATGATATGGGCATGGAGCATTGTGATAACAGGGGCCAGGGAGCATTGAGATGACAAGAGCAGGGAACATTCTGATGACAGCAGTCATGTATCATTGTGATGTTACCTGTCATGGAACATTGTGCTGACAGGGGCTATAGAGCATTGTGATGACAGGTGTCATGTGGCATTGTGATGACAGTGGTCATAGAGCATTGTGATGAAAAGGATCATGGAGCAATGTGATTACAGGTGTCATGTGGCATTGTGATGACAGTGGTCATAGAGCAGTGTGATGACAGGGATCAAGGAGCTTTGTGATGAAAGTGGTCATGGAGCACTGTGATGACACGGGCATGGAGCATTATGATGACAATAGTTCTGGAGCATTGTGATGACAAGGGTATGGAGCATTGTGATTACAGGGGAACAGGAGCATTGTGATTACATGGGCAGTGAATATTGTGATGACAGGGGTCATGGAGCACTGTGATGACTAGTGTCATGGAACATTGTGATGACAGGGATCATGGAGTATTGTGATGAGTGGGGCCTTGGAGCATTATGATGATAGGCGTCATGGGGCATTGTGATGACAGCGGTCTTGGAGCATTGTGATGAAAGGGATCATGGAGCAATGTGATTACAGGAGCCATGGAGCATTGTGAATGCATAGGCCATGGAGCAATGAAATGACAGGGGTCAAGGAGCATTGTGATGTAAGTTGTCATGGAGCATTGTGATGACAAGTGTCCATGAACATTGTGATGACATGGTTCATGTAGCATTGTGATGAAAAGTGCCATGGCGAATTGTGATGACAGGTGTCATGGGGCATTGTGATGACAGTGGTCATGTAGAATTGTAATGAAAGGTATCATGGAGGACTCTGACGACAGGGGCCGTGGAGCACTGTGATGACAGTGGTCATCTAGAATTGTGATGAAATATACCAGGGAGCATTGTGATGACAGGGGTCATGGATCACCGCAATTATAGGGGCCATGGAGCATTGTGAATACAAAGATCATGGAGCATTGAGATGACAGGGGTCATGGATCATTGTGATGACAAGGGTCCTGGAACCTTGTGATGACACGGTTCATGGAGCACTGTGATGACAAGGTTCTTCAAGCATTGTGATGACACGGGCATGGAGCATTATGATGACAAGAGTTCTGGAGCATTGTGATGAAAAGGGTATGGAGCACTGTGATTACAGGGGACCAGGAGCATTGTGATTACATGGGCAGTGAATATTGTGATGACAGGGGTTCATGGAGCACTGTGATGACAAGTGTCATGGAACATTGTGATGACAGGGTTCATGGAGCATTGTGATGAGAGGGGCCTTGGAGCATTATGATGATAGGCGTCATGGGGTATTGTGATGAGAGTGGTCATAGAACATTGTGATGAAAGGGATCATGGAGCAATGTGATTACAGGGGCCATGGAGCATTTTGAATGCATAGGCCATGGAGCAGTGTGATGACAGGGGTCATGGAGCATTGTGATGACAAGTGTCCTGGACCATTGTGATGACACGGGTCATGGAGCATTGTGATGGCAAGGGCCATGGTGAATTGTGATGACATGTGTCTTGGGGCATTGTGATGACAGTGGTCATCTAGAATTGTGATAAAAGGTATCATGGAGCACTGTGATGACAGGGGCCATGGAGTATTGTAATGACAAGGCCATGGAACATTGTGATGACAAGTATCATGGAGCTTTGTGATGACACGAGCATTCATCATTATGATGACAAGAGTTCTGGAGCATTGTGATGACAAGGGCATGGAGCATTGTGATTACAGGGTCTTGGAGCATTGTGATGACAACTGTCATGGAACATTGTGATGACAGGGTTCATGGAGCATTGTGATTAAAGGGGCCATGGAGCATTTTGATGACAAGGGCAGGCGAACATTTTGATTACATTGGTAATGGAGCATTGTGATGACATGGGCAGGGAACATTGTGAAGACAGGTGTAATGGAACATTTTGATTACAGGGGACATGGAGCATTTTGATGACATGGGCAGGCAACATTGTGATGACAGGTGTCATGGAGCATTGGGATGACAATTGTCATGGAACGTTGTGCTGACAGGGATCATGGAGCATTGTGATGAGACGGTCATTGGAGCATTGTGATGACAGGCGTACTGGAGCCTTCTGAGGAAAGGTGTCATGAGTCATTGTGATTACAGCGATCATGGAACATTGTGATGACAGTGGTCATGGAGCATTGTAATGACAGGGGCCATGGAGCATTGTGATGACAGGGGTCATGGGGCATTGTGATGACAGTGGTCATGGAGCATTGTGATGAAAGTGGTCATGGAGCACTGTGATCACAGGGGCCATGTATAATTGTGATGACAAAGACCATGGAGCATTGTGATGACAGTTGTCATGGAGCATTGTGTTGAAAGGGGCATGGAGCATTGTGACGACAATGGTCATGGAGCATTGTGATGACTGATATCATGGAGCATTGTTTTGAAAGAGGTCATGGGGCAGTGTAATGACAAGTATCATGGAGGATGTGATGAAAGGAGTCATGGAGCATTGTGATTAAATGGATCATGAGGCATTTTGATGACAAGAGTCATGGAACATTGTGATGACAGGGCTAATGGAGCATTGTGATGACAAGGGCTATGGAGCATTGTGATGACTGGGGTCATGGAGCATTGTGATGAAAGGGGTCATGGATCACTACGATGACATGGGTAATGGAGCATTGTGATGATATGAGCATGGAGCATTGTGATGACAGGGGCCAGGGAGCATTGAGAATGACAAGGGCAGGGAACATTGTGATGATAGCAGTCATGGATCATTGTGATGATACCTGTCATGGAACATTGTGCTGACAGGGGCTATAGAGCATTGTGATGACAGGTGTCATGTGGCATTGTGATGAGAGTGGTCATAGAGCATTGTGATGACAGGGGTCAAGGAGCATTGTGATGAAAGTGGTCATGGAGCACTGTGATGACACGGGAATGGAGCATTATGATGACAAGGGTTCTGGAGCATTGTGATGACAAGGGTATGGAGCATTGTGATTACAGGGGACCAGGAGCATTGTGATTACATGGGCAGTGAATATTGTGATGACAGGGGTCATGGAGCACTGTGATGACTAGTGTCATGGAACATTGTGATGACAGGGATCATGGAGCATTGTGATGAGAGGGGCCTTGGAGCATTATGATGATAGGCGTCATGGGGCATTGTGATGACAGCGGTCTTGGAGCATTGTGATGAAAGGGATCATGGAGCAATGTGATTACAGGAGCCATGGAGCATTGTGAATGCATAGGCCATGGAGCAATGAAATGACAGGGGTCAAGGAGCATTGTGATGTAAGTTGTCATGGAGCATTGTGATGACTATTGTCCATGAACATTGTGATGACATGGTTCATGGAGCATTGTGATGACAGGTGTCATGTGGATTTGTGATGAGAGCGGACATATAGAATTGGGATGAAAGGTATCAGGGAGGACTCTGATGACAGGGGCCGTGGAGCACTGTGATGACATTGGTCATCTAGAATTGTGATGAAATATACCAGGGAGCATTGTGATGACAGGGGTCATGGATCACCGCAATTATAGGGGCCATGGAGCATTGTGAATACAAAGATCATGGAGCATTGAGATGACAGGGGTCACGGATCATTTTGATGACAAGTGTCCTGGAACCTTGTGATGACACGGTTCATGGAGCACTGTGATGACAAGGTTCTTCAAGCATTGTGATGACATGGGCATGGAGCATTATGATGACAAGAGTTCTGGAGCATTGTGATGAAAAGGATATGGAGCACTGTGATTACAGGGGACCAGGAGCCTTGTGATTACATGGGCAGTGAATATTGTGATGACAGGGGTTCATGGAGCACTGTGATGACAAGTGTCATGGAACATTGTGATGACAGGGTTCATGGAGCATTGTGATGAGAGGGGCCTTGGAGCATTATGATGATAGGCGTCATGGGGTATTGTGATGAGAGTGGTCATAGAACATTGTGATGAAAGGGATCATGGAGCAATGTGATTACAGGGGCCATGGAGCATTTTGAATGCATAGGCCATGGAGCAGTGTGATGACAGGGGTCATGGAGCATTGTGATGACAAGGGTCCTGGACCATTGTGATGACACGGGTCATGGAGCATTGTGATGGCAAGGGCCATGGCGAATTGTGATGACATGTGTCTTGGGGCATTGTGATGACAGTTGTCATCTAGAATTGTGATAAAAGGTATCATGGAGCACTGTGATGACAGGGGCCATGGAGTATTGTAATGACAAGGCCATGGAACATTGTGATGACAAGTATCATGGAGCTTTGTGATGACACGAGCATTCATCATTATGATGACAAGAGTTCTGGAGCATTGTGAGGACAAGGGCATGGAGCATTGTGATTACAGGGTCATGGAGCATTGTGATGACAACTGTCATGGAACATTGTGATGACAGGTTTCATGGAGCATTGTGATTAAAGGGGCCATGGAGCTTTTTGATGACAAGGGCAGGCGAACATTTTGATTACATTGGTAATGGAGCATTGTGATGACATGGGCAGGGAACATTCTGAAGACAGGTGTAATGGAACATTGTGATTACAGGGGACATGGAGCATTTTGATGACATGGACAGGCAACATTGTGATGACAGGTGTCATGGAGCATTGGGATGACAATTGTCATGGAACGTTGTGCTGACAGGGATCATGGAGCATTGTGATGAGACGGTCATTGGAGCATTGTGATGACAGGCGTACTGGAGCCTTCTGAGGAAAGGTGTCATGAGTCATTGTGATTACAGCGATCATGGAACATTGTGATGACAGTGGTCATGGAGCATTGTAATGACAGGGGCCATGGAGCATTGTGATGACAGGGGTCATGGGGCATTGTGATGACAGTGGTCATGGAGCATTGTGATGAAAGGGGTCATGGAGCACTGTGATCACAGGGGCCATGTATAATTGTGATGACAAAGGCCATGGAGCATGGTGATGACAGTTGTCATGGTGCATTGTGTTGAAAGGGGCATGGAGCATTGTGACGACAATGGTCATGGAGCATTGTGATGACTGATATCATGGAGCATTGTTCTGAAAGAGGTCATGGGGCAGTGTAATGACAAGTATCATGGAGGATGTGATGAAAAGAGTCATGGAGCATTGTGATTAAATGGATCATGAGGCATTTTGATGACAAGAGTCATGGAACATTGTGATGACAGGGCTAATGGAGCATTGTGATGACAAGGGCTATGGAGCATTGTGATGACTGGGGTCATGGAGCATTGTGATGAAAGGGGTCATGGATCACTACGATGACATGGGTAATGGAGCATTGTGATCATATGAGCATGGAGCATTGTGATGACAGGGGCCAGGGAGCATTGAGAATGACAAGGGCAGGGAACATTGTGATGACAGCAGTCATGGATCATTGTGATGATACCTGTCATGGAACATTGTGCTGACAGGGGCTATAGAGCATTGTGATGACAGGTGTCATGTGGCATTGTGATGACAGTTGTCATAGAGCATTGTGATGACAGGGGTCAAGGAGCATTGTGATGAAAGTGGTCATGGAGCACTGTGATGACACGGGAATAGAGCATTATGATGACAAGGGTTCTGTAGCACTGTGATGACAAGGGTATGGAGCATTGTGATTACAGGGGACCAGGAGCATTGTGATTACATGGGCAGTGAATATTGTGATGACAGGGGTCATGGAGCACTGTGATGACTAGTGTCATGGAACATTGTGATGACAGGGATCATGGAGCATTGTGATGAGAGGGGCCTTGGAGCATTATGATGATAGGCGTCATGGGGCATTGTGATGACAGCGGTCTTGGAGCATTGTGATGAAAGGGATCATGGAGCAATGTGATTACAGGAGCCATGGAGCAATGAAATGACAGGGGTCAAGGAGCATTGTGATGTAAGTTGTCATGGAGCATTGTGATGACTCTTGTCCATGAACATTTTGATGACATGGTTCATGGAGCATTGTGATGACAGGTGTCAGGTGGATTTGTGATGAGAGCGGTCATATAGAATTGTGATGAAAGGTATCAGGGAGGACTCTGATGACAGGGGCCGTGGAGCACTGTGATGACAGTGGTCATCTAGAATTGTGATGAAATATACCAGGGAGCATTGTGATGACAGGGGTCATGGATCACCGCAATTATAGGGGCCATGGAGCATTGTGAATACAAAGATCATGGAGCATTGAGATGACAGGGGTCACGGATCATTGTGATGACAAGGGTCCTGGAACCTTGTGATGACACGGTTCATGGAGCATTGTGATGACAAGGTTCTTCAAGCATTGTGATGACACCGGCATGGAGCATTATGATGACAAGAGTTCTGGAGCATTGTGATGACAAGGGTATGGAGCACTATGATTACAGGGGACGAGGAGCATTGTGATTACATGGGCAGTGAATATTGTGATGACAGGGGTCATGGAGCACTGTGATGACTAGTGTCATGGAACATTGTGATGACAGGGATCATGGAGCATTGTGATGAGAGGGGCCTTAGAGCATTATGATGATAGGCATCATGGGGCATTGTGATGACAGCGGTCTTGGAGCATTGTGATGAAAGGGATCATGGAGCAATGTGCTTACAGGAGCCATGGAGCATTGTGAATGCATAGGCCATGGAGCAATGAAATGACAGGGGTCAAGGAGCATTGTGATGTAAGATGTCATGGAGCATTGTGATGACAAGTGTCCATGAACATTGTGATGACATGGTTCATGGAGCATTGTGATGACAAGTGCCATGGCGAATTGTGATGACAGGTGTCATGGGGCATTGTGTTGAAAGGGGCATGGAGCATTGTGACGACAATGGTCATGGAGCATTGTGATGACTGGTATCATGGAGCATTGTTCTGAAAAAGTTCATGGGGCAGTGTAATGACAAGTATTATGGAGGAAGTGATGAAAGGAGTCATGGAGCATTGTGATTAAATGGATCATGAGGCATTTTGATGACAAGAGTCATGGAACATTGTGATGACAGGGCTAATGGAGCATTGTGATGACAAGGGCTATGGAGCATTGTGATGACAGGTGTCATGCAGCATTGTGATGAAAGGGGTCATGGATCACTACGATGACATGGGTAATGGAGCATTGTGATGATATGGGCATGGAGCATTGTGATAACAGGGGCCAGGGAGCATTGAGATGACAAGAGCAGGGAACATTCTGATGACAGCAGTCATGTATCATTGTGATGATACCTGTCATGGAACATTGTGCTGACAGGGGCTATAGAGCATTGTGATGACAGGTGTCATGGAGCATTGGGATGACAATTGTCATGGAACGTTGTGCTGACAGGGATCATGGAGCATTGTGATGAGACGGTCATTGGAGCATTGTGATGACAGGCGTACTGGAGCCTTCTGAGGAAAGGTGTCATGAGTCATTGTGATTACAGCGATCATGGAACATTGTGATGACAGTGGTCATGGAGCATTGTAATGACAGGGGCCATGGAGCATTGTGATGACAGGGGTCATGGGGCATTGTGATGACAGTGGTCATGGAGCATTGTGATGAAAGGGGTCATGGAGCACTGTGATCACAGGGGCCATGTATAATTGTGATGACAAAGACCATGGAGCATTGTGATGACAGTTGTCATGGAGCATTGTGTTGAAAGGGGCATGGAGCATTGTGACGACAATGGTCATGGAGCATTGTGATGACTGATATCATGGAGCATTGTTCTGAAAGAGGTCATGGGGCAGTGTAATGACAAGTATCATGGAGGATGTGATGAAAGGAGTCATGGAGCATTGTGATTAAATGGATCATGAGGCATTTTGATGACAAGAGTCATGGAACATTGTGATGACAGGGCTAATGGAGCATTGTGATGACAAGGGCTATGGAGCATTGTGATGACTGGGGTCATGGAGCATTGTGATGAAAGGGGTCATGGATCACTACGATAACATGGGTAATGGAGCATTCTGATGATATGAACATGGAGCATTGTGATGACAGGGGCCAGGGAGCATTGAGAATGACAAGGGCAGGGAACATTGTGATGACAGCAGTCATGGATCATGGTGATGATACCTGTCATGGAACATTGTGCTGACAGGGGCTATAGAGCATTGTGATGACAGGTGTCATGTGGCATTGTGATGACAGGTGTCATGTGGCATTGTGATGACAGTGGTCATAGAGCATTGTGATGAGAGGGGTCAAGGAGCATTGTGATGAAAGTGGTCATGGAGCACTGTGATGACACGGGAATGGAGCATTATGATGACAAGGGTTCTGGAGCATTGTGATGACAAGGGTATGGAGCATTGTGATTACAGGGGACCAGGAGCATTGTGATTACATGGGCAGTGAATATTGTGATGACAGGGGTCATGGAGCACTGTGATGACTAGTGTCATGGAACATTGTGATGACAGGGATCATGGAGCATTGTGATGAGAGGGGCCTTGGAGCATTATGATGATAGACGTCATGGGGTATTGTGATGACAGCGGTCTTGGAGCATTGTGATGAAAGGGATCATGGAGCAATGTGGTTACAGGAGCCATGGAGCATTGTGAATGCATAGGCCATGGAGCAATGAAATGACAGGGGTCAAGGAGGATTGTGATGTAAGTTGTCATGGAGCATTGTGATGACTATTGTCCATGAACATTGTGATGACATGGTTCATGGAGCATTGTGATGACAGGTGTCATGTGGAATTGTGATGAGAGCGGTCATATAGAATTGTGATGAAAGGTATCAGGGAGGACTCTGATGACAGGGGCCGTGGAGCACTGTGATGACAGTGGTCATCTAGAATTGTGATGAAATATACCAGGGAGCATTGTGATGACAGGGGTCATGGATCACCGCAATTATAGGGGCCATGGAGCATTGTGAATACAAAGATCATGGAGCATTGAGATGACAGGTGTCATGGATCATTGTGATGACAAGGGTCCTGGAACCTTGTGATGACACGGTTCATGGAGCACTGTGATGACAAGGTTCTTCAAGCATTGTGATGACACGGGCATGGAGCATTATGATGACAAGAGTTCTGGAGCATTGTGATGAAAAGGGTATGGAGCACTGTGATTACAGGGGACCAGGAGCATTGTGATTACATGGGCAGTGAATATTGTGATGACAGGGGTTCATGGAGCACTGTGATGACAAGTGTCATGGAACATTGTGATGACAGGGTTCATGGAGCATTGTGATGAGAGGGGCCTTGGAGCATTATGATGATAGGCGTCATGGGGTATTGTGATGAGAGTGGTCATAGAACATTGTGATGAAAGGGATCATGGAGCAATGTGATTACAGGGGCCATGGAGCATTTTGAATGCATAGGCCATGGAGCAGTGTGATGACAGGGGTCATGGAGCATTGTGATGACAAGTGTCCTGGACCATTGTGATGACACGGGTCATGGAGCATTGTGATGGCAAGGGCCATGGCGAATTGTGATGACATGTGTCTTGGGGCATTGTGATGACAGTGGTCATCTAGAATTGTGATAAAAGGTATCATGGAGCACTGTGATGACAGGGGCCATGGAGTATTGTAATGACAAGGCCATGGAACATTGTGATGACAAGTATCATGGAGCTTTGTGATGACACGAGCATTCATCATTATGATGACAAGATTTCTGGAGCATTGTGATGACAAGGGCATGGAGCATTGTGATTACAGGGTCATGGAGCATTGTGATGACAACTGTCATGGAACATTGTGATGACAGGGTTCATGGAGCATTGTGATTAAAGGGGCCATGGAGCATTTTGATGACAAGGGCAGGCGAACATTTTGATTACATTGGTAATGGAGCATTGTGATGACATGGGCAGGGAACATTGTGAAGACAGGTGTAATGGAACATTGTGATTACAGGGGACATGGAGCATTTTGATGACATGGGCAGGCAACATTGTGATGACAGGTGTCATGGAGCATTGGGATGACAATTGTCATGGAACGTTGTGCTGACAGGGATCATGGAGCATTGTGATGAGACGGTCATTGGAGCATTGTGATGACAGGCGTACTGGAGCCTTCTGAGGAAAGGTGTCATGAGTCATTGTGATTACAGCGATCATGGAACATTGTGATGACAGTGGTCATGGAGCATTGTAATGACAGGGGCCATGGAGCATTGTGATGACAGGGGTCATGGGGCATTGTGATGACAGTGGTCATGGAGCATTGTGATGAAAGGGGTCATGGAGCACTGTGATCACAGGGGCCATGTATAATTGTGATGACAAAGACCATGGAGCATTGTGATGACAGTTGTCATGGAGCATTGTGTTGAAAGGGGCATGGAGCATTGTGACGACAATGGTCATGGAGCATTGTGATGACTGGTATCATGGAGCATTGTTCTGAAAAAGGTCATGGGGCAGTGTAATGACAAGTATCATGGAGGATGTGATGAAAGGAGTCATGGAGCATTGTGATTAAATGGATCATGAGGCATTTTGATGACAAGAGTCATGGAACATTGTGATGACAGAGCTAATGGAGCATTGTGATGACAAGGGCTATGGAGCATTGTGATGACTGGGGTCATGGAGCATTGTGATGAAAGGGGTCATGGATCACTACGATGACATGGGTAATGGAGCATTGTGATGATATGAGCATGGAGCATTGTGATGACAGGGGCCAGGGAGCATTGAGAATGACAAGGGCAGGGAACATTGTGATGACAGCAGTCATGGATCATTGTGATGATACCTGTCATGGAACATTGTGCTGACAGGGGCTATAGAGCATTGTGATGACAGGTGTCATGTGGCATTGTGATGACAGTGGTCATAGAGCATTGTGATGACAGGGGTCAAGGAGCATTGTGGGGAAAGTGGTCATGGAGCACTGTGATGACACGGGCATGGAGCATTATGATGACAAGAGTTCTGGAGCATTGTGATGACAAGGGTATGGAGCATTGTGATTACAGGGGACCAGGAGCATTGTGATTACATGGGCAGTGCATATTGTGATGACAGGGGTCATGGAGCACTGTGATGACTAGTGTCATGGAACATTGTGATGACAGGGATCATGGAGCATTGTGATGAGTGGGGCCTTGGAGCATTATGATGATAGGCGTCATGGGGCATTGTGATGACAGCGGTCTTGGAGCATTATGATGAAAGGGATCATGGAGCAATGTGATTACAGGAGCCATGGAGCATTGTGAATGCATAGGCCATGGAGCAATGAAATGACAGGGGTCAAGGAGCATTGTGATGTAAGTTGTCATGGAGCATTGTGATGACAAGTGTCCATGAACATTGTGATGACATGGTTCATGGAGCATTGTGATGACAGGTGTCATGTGGAATTGTGATGAGAGCGGTCATATAGAATTGTGATGAAAGGTATCAGGGAGGACTCTGATGACAGGGGCCGTGGAGCACTGTGATGACAGTGGTCATCTAGAATTGTGATGAAATATACCAGGGAGCATTGTGATGACAGGGGTCATGGATCACCGCAATTATAGGGGCCATGGAGCATTGTGAATACAAAGATCATGGAGCATTGAGATGACAGGGGTCATGGATCATTGTGATGACAAGGGTCCTGGAACCTTGTGATGACACGGTTCATGGAGCATTGTGATGACAAGGTTCTTCAAGCATTGTGATGACACGGGCATGGAGCATTATGATGACAAGAGTTCTGGAGCATTGTGATGAAAAGGGTATGGAGCACTGTGATTACAGGGGACCAGGAGCATTGTGATTACATGGGTAGTGAATATTGTGATGACAGCGGTTCATGGAGCACTGTGATGACTAGTGTCCTGGAACATTGTTGATGACATGGTTCATGGAGCATTGTGATGACAAGTGCCATGGCGAATTGTGATGACAGGTGTCATGGGGCATTGTGTTGAAAGGGGCATGGAGCATTGTGACGACAATGGTCATGGAGCATTGTGATGACTGGTATCATGGAGCATTGTTCTGAAAAAGGTCATGGGGCAGTGTAATGACAAGTATCATGGAGGATGTGATGAAAGGAGTCATGGAGCATTGTGATTAAATGGATCATGAGGCATTTTGATGACAAGAGTCATGGAACATTGTGATGACAGGGCTAATGGAGCATTGTGATGACAAGGGCTATGGAGCATTGTGATGACAGGTGTCATGCAGCATTGTGATGAAAGGGGTCATGGATCACTACGATGACATGGGTAATGGAGCATTGTGATGATATGGGCATGGAGCATTGTGATAACGGGGGCCAGGGAGCATTGAGATGACAAGAGCAGGGAACATTCTGATGACAGCAGTCATGTATCATTGTGATGATACCTGTCATGGAACATTGTGCTGACAGGGGCTATAGAGCATTGTGATGACAGGTGTCATGTGGCATTGTGATGACAGTGGTCATAGAGCATTGTGATGAAAAGGATCATGGAGCAATGTGATTACAGGTGTTATGTGGCATTGTGATGACAGTGGTCATAGAGCATTGTGATGACAGGGGTCAAGGAGCATTGTGATGAAAGTGGTCATGGAGCACTGTGATGACACGGGCATGGAGCATTATGATGACAAGCGTTCTGGAGCATTGTGATGACAAGTGTATGGAGCATTGTGATTACAGGGGAACAGGAGCATTGTGATTACATGGGCAGTGAATATTGTGATGACAGGGGTCATGGAGCACTGTGATGAATAGTGTCATGGAACATTGTGATGACAGGGATCATGGAGCATTGTGATGAGAGGGGCCTTGGAGCATTATGATGATAGGCGTCATGGGGCATTGTGATGACAGCGGTCTTGGAGCATTGTGATGAAAGGGATCATGGAGCAATGTGATTACAGGAGCCATGGAGCATTGTGAATGCATAGGCCATGGAGCAATGAAATGACAGGGGTCAAGGAGCATTGTGATGTAAGTTGTCATGGAGCATTGTGATGACAAGTGTCCATGAACATTGTGATGACATGGTTCATGGAGCATTGTGATGACAAGTGCCATGGCGAATTGTGATGACAAGTGTCATGGGGCATTGTGATGACAGTGGTCATGTAGAATTGTAATGAAAGGTATCATGGAGGACTCTGACGACAGGGGCCGTGGAGCACTGTGATGACAGTGGTCATCTAGAATTGTGATGAAATATACCAGGGAGCATTGTGATGACAGGGGTCATGGATCACCGCAATTATAGGGGCCATGGAGCATTGTGAATACAAAGATCATGGAGCATTGAGATGACAGGGGTCATGGATCATTGTGATGACAAGGGTCCTGGAACCTTGTGATGACACGGTTCATGGAGCACTGTGATGACAAGGTTCTTCAAGCATTGTGATGACACGGGCATGGAGCATTATGATGACAAGAGTTCTGGAGCATTGTGATGAAAAGTGTATGGAGCACTGCGATTACAGGGGACCAGGAGCATTGTGATTACATGGGCAGTGAATATTGTGATGACAGGGGTTCATGGAGCACTGTGATGACAAGTGTCATGGAACATTGTGATGACAGGGTTCATGGAGCATTGTGATGAGAGGGGCCTTGGAGCATTATGATGATAGGCGTCATGGGGTATTGTGATGAGAGTGGTCATAGAACATTGTGATGAATGGGATCATGGAGCAATGTGATTACAGGGGCCATGGAGCATTTTGAATGCATAGGCCATGGAGCAGTGTGATGACAGGGGTCATGGAGCATTGTGATGACACGGGTCATGGAGCATTGTGATGGCAAGGGCCATGGCGAATTGTGATGACATGTGTCTTGGGGCATTGTGATGACAGTGGTCATCTAGAATTGTGATAAAAGGTATCATGGAGCACTGTGATGGCAGGGTCCATGGAGTATTGTAATGACAAGGCCATGGAACATTGTGATGACAAGTATCATGGAGCTTTGTGATGACACGAGCATTCATCATTATGATGACAAGAGTTCTGGAGCATTGTGATGACAAGGGCATGGAGCATTGTGATGACAGGGTCATGGAGCATTGTGATGACAACTGTCATGGAACATTGTGATGACAGGGTTCATGGAGCATTGTGATTAAAGGGGCCATGGAGCATTTTGATGACAAGGGCAGGCGAACATTTTGATTACATTGGTAATGGAGCATTGTGATGACATGGGCAGGGAACATTGTGAAGACAGGTGTAATGGAACATTGTGATTACAGGGGACATGGAGCATTTTGATGACATGGGCAGGCAACATTGTGATGACAGGTGTCATGGAGCATTGTGATGACAATTGTCATGGAACGTTGTGCTGACAGGGATCATGGAGCATTGTGATGAGACGGTCATTGGAGCATTGTGATGACAGGCGTACTGGAGCCTTCTGAGGAAAGGTGTCATGGGTCATTGTGATTACAGCGATCATGGAACATTGTGATGACAGTGGTCATGGAGCATTGTAATGAGAGGGGCCATGGAGCATTGTGATGAAAGGGGTCATGGAGCACTGTGATCACAGGGGCCATGTATAATTGTGATGACAAAGGCCATGGTGCATTGTGATGACAGTTGTCATGGAGCATTGTGTTGAAAGGGGCATGGAGCATTGTGACGACAATGGTCATGGAGCATTGTGATGACTGGTATCATGGAGCATTTGTTCTGAAAAAGGTCATGGGGCAGTGTAATGACAAGTATCATGGAGGATGTGATGAAAGGAGTCATGGAGCATTGTGATTAAATGGATCATGAGGCATTTTGATGACAAGAGTCATGGAACATTGTGATGACAGGGTTAATGGAGCATTGTGATTACAAGGGCTATGGAGCATTGTGATGACTGGGGTCATGGAGATTGTGATGAAAGGGGTCATGGATCACTACGATGACATGGGTAATGGAGCATTGTGATGATATGAGCATGGAGCATTGTGATGACAGGGGCCAGGGAGCATTGAGATGACAAGGGCAGGGAAAATTGTGATGACAGCAGTCATGGATCATTGTGATGATACCTGTCATGGAACATTGTGCTGACAGGGGCTATAGAGCATTGTGATGACAGGTGTCATGTGGCATTGTGATGACAGTGGTCATGGAGCATTGTAATGACACGGGCATGGAGCATTATGATGACAAGAGTTCTGGAGCATTGTGATGACAAGGGTATGGAGCATTGTGATTACAGGGGACCAGGAGCATTGTGATTACATGGGCAGTGAATATTGTGATGACAGGGGTCATGGAGCACTGTGATGACTAGTGTCATGGAACATTGTGATGACAGGGATCATGGAGCATTGTGATGAGAGGGGCCTTGTAGCATTATGATGATAGGCGTCATTTGGCATTGTGATGACAGCGGTCTTGGAGCATTGTGATGAAAGGGATCATGGAGCAATGTGATTACAGGAGCCATGGAGCATTGTGAATGCATAGGCCATGGAGCAATGAAATGACAGGGGTCAAGGAGCATTGTTATGTAAGTTGTCATGGAGCATTGTGATGACTATTGTCCATGAACATTGTGATGACATGGTTCATGGAGCATTAGGATGACAGGTGTCATGTGGAATTGTGAGGAGAGCGGTCATATAGAATTGTGATGAAAGGTATCAGGGAGGACTCTGATGACAGGGGCCGTGGAGCACTGTGATGACAGTGGTCATCTAGAATTGTGATGAAATATACCAGGGAGCATTGTGATGACAGGGGTCATGGATCACCGCAATTATAGGGGCCATGGAGCATTGTGAATACAAAGATCATGGAGCATTGAGATGACAGGGGTCATGGATCATTGTGATGACAAGAGTCCTGGAACCTTGTGATGACACGGTTCATGGAGCATTGTGATGACAAGGTTCTTCAAGCATTGTGATGACACGGGCATGGAGCATTATGATGACAAGAGTTCTGGAGCATTGTGATGACAAGGGTATGGAGCACTGTGATTACAGGGGACCAGGAGCATTGTGATTACATGGGCATTTAATATTGTGATGACAGGGGTCATGGAGCACTGTGATGACTAGTGTCATGGAACATTGTTATGACAGGGATCATGGAGCATTGTGATGAGAGGGGCCTTAGAGCATTATGATGATAGGCGTCATGGGGCATTGTGATAACAGCGGTCTTGGAGCATTGTGATGAAAGTGGTCATGGAGCATTGTGTTGAAAGGGGCATGGAGCATTGTGACGACAATGGTCATGGAGCATTGTGATGACTGGTATCATGGAGCATTGTTCTGAAAAAGGTCATGGGGCAGTGTAATGACAAGTATCATGGAGGATGTGATGAAAGGAGTCATGGAGCATTGTGATTAAATGGATCATGAGGCATTTTGATGACAAGAGTCATGGAACATTGTGATGACAGGGCTAATGGAGCATTGTGATGACAAGGGCTATGGAGCATTGTGATGACTGGGGTCATGGAGCACTGTGATGAAAGGGGTCATGGATCACTACGATGACATGGGTAATGGAGCATTGTGATGATATGAGCATGGAGCATTGTGAGGACAGGGGCCAGGGAGCATTGAGATGACAAGGGCAGGGAACATTGTGATGACAGCAGTCATGGATCATTGTGATGATACCTGTCATGGAACATTGTGCTGACAGGGGCTATAGAGCATTGTGATGACAGGTGTCATGTGGCATTGTGATGAGAGTGGTCATAGAGCATTGTGATGAAAAGGATCATGGAGCAATGTGATTACAGGTGCCATGGAGCATTGTGAATACATAAGCCATGGAGCATTGTGATGACAGCGGTCAAGGAGCATTGTTATGAAAGTGGACATGGAGCACTGTGATGACACGGGCATGCAGCATTATGATGACAAGAGTTCTGGAGCATTGTGATGACAAGTGTATGGAGCATTGTGATGACAAGGGCCATGGCCAATTCTAATGACAGGTGTCATCGGGAATTGTGATGACAGAGGTTATCTAGCATTGTGATGAAAGGTACCATGGATCTCTGTGATAACAGGGGCCATGGAGCATTGTGATGATAAAGGCCATGGAGCATTTTAATGAAAAGTGTCATGGAGAATTGTGATGAGACGGGCATGGAGCATTATGATGACAAGAGTTCTGGAGCATTGCGTTGACAAGGGAATGGAGCATTGTGATTACAGGGACCATGGAGGAGAGTGATGACATCTGTCATGGAACATTGTGCTGACGGGGGCCATGGAGCATTGTGATGACAGGTATAATGTGGCATTGTAATGACAGTGGTCATAGAGAATTGTGATGAAATGGATCATGGAGCAGTGTGATTACAGGGACCATGTAGCATTGCGAATGCATAGGCTATGGAGCATTGTGATGACAGGAGTCAAGGAGCATTGTGATGTAAGTGGTCATGGATCATTGTGATGACAATTGTCCTGGACCATTGTGATGACACGGGTCATGGAGCATTGTGATGGCAAGGGCCATGGCGAATTGTGATGACAAGTGTCTTGGGGCATTGTGATGAAAGTGGTCATCTAGAATTGTGATAAAAGGTATCATGGAGCACTGTGATGACAGGGGCCATGGAGTATTGTAATGACAAGGCCATGGAACATTGTGATGACAAGTATCATGGAGCTTTGTGATGACACGAGCATTCATCATTATGATGACAAGAGTTCTGGAGCATTGTGATGACAAGGGCATGGAGCATTGTGATTACAGGGTCATAGAGCATTGTGATGACAACTGTCATGGAACATTGTGATGACAGGGTTCATGGAGCATTGTGATTAAAAGGGCCATGGAGCATTTTGATGACAAGGGCAGGCGAACATTTTGATTACTTTGGTAATGGAGCATTGTGATGACATGGGCAGTGAATATTGTGATGACAGGGGCCATGGAGCACTGTGATGACTAGTGTCATGGAACATTGTGATGACAGGGATCATGGAGCATTGTGATGAGAGGGGCCTTGGAGCATTATGATGATAGGCGTCATTTGGCATTGTGATGACAGCGGTCTTGGAGCATTGTGATGAAAGGGGTCATGGAGCAATGTGATTACAGGAGCCATGGAGCATTGTGAATGCATAGGCCATGGAGCAATGAAATGACAGGGGTCAAGGAGCATTGTGATGTAAGTTGTCATGGAGCATTTTGATGACTATTGTCCATGAACATTGTGATGACATGGTTCATGGAGCATTGTGATGACAGGTGTCATGTGGAATTGTGAGGAGAGCGGTCATATAGAATTGTGATGAAAGGTATCAGGGAGAACTCTGATGACAGGGGCCGTGGAGCACTGTGATGACAGTGGTCATCTAGAATTGTGATGAAATATACCAGGGAGCATTGTGATGACAGGGGTCATGGATCACCGCAATTATAGGGGCCATGGAGCATTGTGAATACAAAGATCATGGAGCATTGAGATGACAGGGGTCATGGATCATTGTGATGACAAGAGTCCTGGAACCTTGTGATGACACGGTTCATGGAGCATTGTGATGACAAGGTTCTTCAAGCATTGTGATGACACGGGCATGGAGCATTATGATGACAAGAGTTCTGGAGCATTGTGATGACAAGGGTATGGAGCACTGTGATTACAGGGGACCAGGAGCATTGTGATTACATGGGCAGTGAATATTGTGATGACAGGGGTCATGGAGCACTGTGATGACTAGTGTCATGGAACATTGTGATGACAGGGATCATGGAGCATTGTGATGAGAGGGGCCTTAGAGCATTATGATGATAGGCGTCATGGGGCATTGTGATGACAGCGGTCTTGGAGCATTGTGATGAAAGGGGTCATGGAGCACTGTGATCACAGGGGCCATGTATAATTGTGATGACAAAGGCCATGGAGCATTGTGATGACAGTTGTCATGGAGCATTGTGTTGAAAGGGGCATGGAGCATTGTGACGACAATGGTCATGGAGCATTGTGATGACTGGTATCATGGAGCATTGTTCTGAAAAAGGTCATGGGGCAGTGTAATGACAAGTATCATGGAGGATGTGACGAAAGGTGTCATGGAGCATTGTGATTAAATGGATCATGAGGCATTTTGATGACAAGAGTCATGGAACATTGTGATGACAGGGCTAATGGAGCATTGTGATGACAAGGGCTATGGAGCATTGTGATGACTGGGGTCATGGAGCATTGTGATGAAAGGGGTCATGGATCACTACGATTACATGGGTAATGGAGCATTGTGATGATATGTGCATGGAGCATTGTGATGACAGGGGCCAGGGAGCATTGAGAATGACAGGGGCAGGGAACATTGTGATGACAGCAGTCATGGATCTTTGTGATGATACCTGTCATGGAACATTGTGCTGACAGGGGCTATAGAGCATTGTGATGACAGGTGTCATGTGGCATTGTGATGAGAGTGGTCATAGAGCATTGTGATGAAAAGGATCATGGAGCAATGTGATTACAGGTGCCATGGAGCATTGTGAATACATAAGCCATGGAGCATTGTGATGACAGCGGTCAAGGAGCATTGTTATGAAAGTGGACATGGAGCACTGTGATGACACGGGCATGCAGCATTATGATGACAAGAGTTCTGGAGCATTGTGATGACAAGTGTATGGAGCATTGTGATGACAAGGGCCATGGCCAATTCTGATGACAGGTGTCATCGGGAATTGTGATGACAGAGGTTATCTAGCATTGTGATGAAAGGTACCATGGATCACTGTGATAACAGGGGCCATGGAGCATTGTGATGATAAAGGCCATGGAGCATTTTAATGAAAAGTGTCATGGAGAATTGTGATGAGACGGGCATGGAGCATTATGATGACAAGAGTTCTGGAGCATTGCGTTGACAAGGGAATGGAGCATTGTGATTACAGGGACCATGGAGGAGAGTGATGACATCTGTCATGGAACATTGTGCTGACAGGGGCCATGGAGCATTGTGATGACAGGTATAATGTGGCATTGTAATGACAGTGGTCATAGAGCATTGTGATGAAATGGATCATGGAGCAGTGTGATTACAGGGACCATGTAGCATTGCGAATGCATAGGCTATGGAGCATTGTGATGACAGGAGTCAAGGAGCATTGTGATGTAAGTGGTCATGGATCATTGTGATGACAAGTGTCCTGGGCCATTGTGATGACACGGGTCATGGAGCATTGTGATGGCAAGGGCCATGGCGAATTGTGATGACATGTGTCTTGGGGCATTGTGATGACAGTGGTCATCTAGAATTGTGATAAAAGGTATCATGGAGCACTGTGATGACAGGGGCCATGGAGTATTGTAATGACAAGGCCATGGAACATTGTGATGACAAGTATCATGGAGCTTTGTGATGACACGAGCATTCATCATTATGATGACAATAGTTCTGGAGCATTGTGATGACAAGGGCATGGAGCATTGTGATTACAGGGTCATGGAGCATTGTGATGACAACTGTCATGGAACATTGTGATGACAGGGTTCATGGAGCATTGTGATTAAAGGGGCCATGGAGCATTTTGATGACAAGGGCAGGCGAACATTTTGATTACATTGGTAATGGAGCATTGTGATGACATGGGCAGGGAACATTGTGAAGACAGGTGTAATGGAACATTGTGATTACAGGGGACATGGAGCATTTTGATGACATGGGCAGGCAACATTGTGATGACAGGTGTCATGGAGCATTGGGATGACAATTGTCATGGAAAGTTGTGCTGACAGGGATCATGGAGCATTGTGATGAGACGGTCATTGGAGCATTGTGATGACAGGCGTACTGGAGCCTTCTGAGGAAAGGTGTCATGGGTCATTGTGATTACAGCGATCATGGAACATTGTGATGACAGTGGTCATGGAGCATTGTAATGAGAGGGGCCATGGAGCATTGTGATGACAGGGGTCATGGGGCATTGTGATCACAGGGGCCATGTATAATTGTGATGACAAAGGCCATGGAGCATTGTGATGACAGTTGTCATGGAGCATTGTGTTGAAAGGGGCATGGAGCATTGTGACGACAATGGTCATGGAGCATTGTGATGACTGGTATCATGGAGCATTGTTCTGAAAAAGGTCATGGGGCAGTGTAATGACAAGTATCATGGAGGATGTGATGAAAGGAGTCATGGAGCATTGTGATTAAATGGATCATGAGGCATTTTGATGACAAGAGTCATGGAACATTGTGATGACAGGGCTAATGGAGCATTGTGATGACAAGGGCTATGGAGCATTGTGATGACTGGGGTCATGGAGCACTGTGATGAAAGGGGTCATGGATCACTACGATGACATGGGTAATGGAGCATTGTGATGATATGAGCATGGAGCATTGTGATGACAGGGGCCAGGGAGCATTGAGATGACAAGGGCAGGGAAGATTGTGATGACAGCAGTCATGGATCATTGTGATGATACCTGTCATGGAACATTGTGCTGACAGGGGCTATAGAGCATTGTGATGACAGGTGTCATGTGGCATTGTGATGACAGTGGTCATGGAGCATTGTAATGACACGGGCATGGAGCATTATGATGACAAGAGTTCTGGAGCATTGTGATGACAAGGGTATGGAGCATTGTGATTACAGGGGACAAGGAGCATTGTGATTACATGGGCAGTGAATATTGTGATGACAGGGGCCATGGAGCACTGTGATGACTAGTGTCATGGAACATTGTGATGACAGGGATCATGGAGCATTGTGATGAGAGGGGCCTTGGAGCATTATGATGATAGGCGTCATTTGGCATTGTGATGACAGCGGTCTTGGAGCATTGTGATGAAAGGGGTCATGGAGCAATGTGATTACAGGAGCCATGGAGCATTGTGAATGCATAGGCCATGGAGCAATGAAATGACAGGGGTCAAGGAGCATTGTGATGTAAGTTGTCATGGAGCATTTTGATGACTATTGTCCATGAACATTGTGATGACATGGTTCATGGAGCATTGTGATGACAGGTGTCATGTGGAATTGTGAGGAGAGCGGTCATATAGAATTGTGATGAAAGGTATCAGGGAGGACTCTGATGACAGGGGCCGTGGAGCAATGTGATGACAGTGGTCATCTAGAATTGTGATGAAATATACCAGGGAGCATTGTGATGACAGGGGTCATGGATCACCGCAATTATAGGGGCCATGGAGCATTGTGAATACAAAGATCATGGAGCATTGAGATGACAGGGGTCATGGATCATTGTGATGACAAGAGTCCTGGAACCTTGTGATGACACGGTTCATGGAGCATTGTGATGACAAGGTTCTTCAAGCATTGTGATGACACGGGCATGGAGCATTATGATGACAAGAGTTCTGGAGCATTGTGATGACAAGGGTATGGAGCACTGTGATTACAGGGGACCAGGAGCATTGTGATTACATGGGCAGTGAATATTGTGATGACAGGGGTCATGGAGCACTGTGATGACTAGTGTCATGGAACATTGTGATGACAGGGATCATGGAGCATTGTGATGAGAGGGGCCTTAGAGCATTATGATGATAGGCGTCATGGGGCATTGTGATGACAGCGGTCTTGGAGCATTGTGATGAAAGGGGTCATGGAGCACTGTGATCACAGGGGCCATGTATAATTGTGATGACAAAGGCCATGGAGCATTGTGATGACAGTTGTCATGGAGCATTGTGTTGAAAGGGGCATGGAGCATTGTGACGACAATGGTCATGGAGCATTGTGATGACTGGTATCATGGAGCATTGTTCTGAAAAAGGTCATGGGGCAGTGTAATGACAAGTATCATGGAGGATGTGACGAAAGGTGTCATGGAGCATTGTGATTAAATGGATCATGAGGCATTTTGATGACAAGAGTCATGGAACATTGTGATGACAGGGCTAATGGAGCATTGTGATGACAAGGGCTATGGAGCATTGTGATGACTGGGGTCATGGAGCATTGTGATGAAAGGGGTCATGGATCACTACGATTACATGGGTAATGGAGCATTGTGATGATATGTGCATGGAGCATTGTGATGACAGGGGCCAGGGAGCATTGAGAATGACAGGGGCAGGGAACATTGTGATGACAGCAGTCATGGATCTTTGTGATGATACCTGTCATGGAACATTGTGCTGACAGGGGCTATAGAGCATTGTGATGACAGGTGTCATGTGGCATTGTGATGAGAGTGGTCATAGAGCATTGTGATGAAAAGGATCATGGAGCAATGTGATTACAGGTGCCATGGAGCATTGTGAATACATAAGCCATGGAGCATTGTGATGACAGCGGTCAAGGAGCATTGTTATGAAAGTGGACATGGAGCACTGTGATGACACGGGCATGCAGCATTATGATGACAAGAGTTCTGGAGCATTGTGATGACAAGTGTATGGAGCATTGTGATGACAAGGGCCATGGCCAATTCTGATGACAGGTGTCATCGGGAATTGTGATGACAGAGGTTATCTAGCATTGTGATGAAAGGTACCATGGATCACTGTGATAACAGGGGCCATGGAGCATTGTGATGATAAAGGCCATGGAGCATTTTAATGAAAAGTGTCATGGAGAATTGTGATGAGACGGGCATGGAGCATTATGATGACAAGAGTTCTGGAGCATTGCGTTGACAAGGGAATGGAGCATTGTGATTACAGGGACCATGGAGGAGAGTGATGACATCTGTCATGGAACATTGTGCTGACAGGGGCCATGGAGCATTGTGATGACAGGTATAATGTGGCATTGTAATGACAGTGGTCATAGAGCATTGTGATGAAATGGATCATGGAGCAGTGTGATTACAGGGACCATGTAGCATTGCGAATGCATAGGCTATGGAGCATTGTGATGACAGGAGTCAAGGAGCATTGTGATGTAAGTGGTCATGGATCATTGTGATGACAAGTGTCCTGGACCATTGTGATGACACGGGTCATGGAGCATTGTGATGGCAAGGGCCATGGCGAATTGTGATGACAAGTGTCTTGGGGCATTGTGATGACAGTGGTCATCTAGAATTGTGATAAAAGGTATCATGGAGCACTGTGATGACAGGGGCCATGGAGTATTGTAATGACAAGGCCATGGAACATTGTGATGACAAGTATCATGGAGCTTTGTGATGACACGAGCATTCATCATTATGATGACAATAGTTCTGGAGCATTGTGATGACAAGGGCATGGAGCATTGTGATTACAGGGTCATGGAGCATTGTGATGACAACTGTCATGGAACATTGTGATGACAGGGTTCATGGAGCATTGTGATTAAAGGGGCCATGGAGCATTTTGATGACAAGGGCAGGCGAACATTTTGATTACATTGGTAATGGAGCATTGTGATGACATGGGCAGGGAACATTGTGAAGACAGGTGTAATGGAACATTGTGATTACAGGGGACATGGAGCATTTTGATGACATGGGCAGGCAACATTGTGATGACAGGTGTCATGGAGCATTGGGATGACAATTGTCATGGAAAGTTGTGCTGACAGGGATCATGGAGCATTGTGATGAGACGGTCATTGGAGCATTGTGATGACAGGCGTACTGGAGCCTTCTGAGGAAAGGTGTCATGGGTCATTGTGATTACAGCGATCATGGAACATTGTGATGACAGTGGTCATGGAGCATTGTAATGAGAGGGGCCATGGAGCATTGTGATGACAGGGGTCATGGGGCATTGTGATCACAGGGGCCATGTATAATTGTGATGACAAAGGCCATGGAGCATTGTGATGACAGTTGTCATGGAGCATTGTGTTGAAAGGGGCATGGAGCATTGTGACGACAATGGTCATGGAGCATTGTGATGACTGGTATCATGGAGCATTGTTCTGAAAAAGGTCATGGGGCAGTGTAATGACAAGTATCATGGAGGATGTGATGAAAGGAGTCATGGAGCATTGTGATTAAATGGATCATGAGGCATTTTGATGACAAGAGTCATGGAACATTGTGATGACAGGGCTAATGGAGCATTGTGATGACAAGGGCTATGGAGCATTGTGATGACTGGGGTCATGGAGCACTGTGATGAAAGGGGTCATGGATCACTACGATGGCATGGGTAATGGAGCATTGTGATGATATGAGCATGGAGCATTGTGATGACAGGGGCCAGGGAGCATTGAGATGACAAGGGCAGGGAAGATTGTGATGACAGCAGTCATGGATCATTGTGATGATACCTGTCATGGAACATTGTGCTGACAGGGGCTATAGAGCATTGTGATGACAGGTGTCATGTGGCATTGTGATGACAGTGGTCATGGAGCATTGTAATGACACGGGCATGGAGCATTATGATGACAAGAGTTCTGGAGCATTGTGATGACAAGGGTATGGAGCATTGTGATTACAGGGGACAAGGAGCATTGTGATTACATGGGCAGTGAATATTGTGATGACAGGGGCCATGGAGCACTGTGATGACTAGTGTCATGGAACATTGTGATGACAGGGATCATGGAGCATTGTGATGAGAGGGGCCTTGGAGCATTATGATGATAGGCGTCATTTGGCATTGTGATGACAGCGGTCTTGGAGCATTGTGATGAAAGGGGTCATGGAGCAATGTGATTACAGGAGCCATGGAGCATTGTGAATGCATAGGCCATGGAGCAATGAAATGACAGGGGTCAAGGAGCATTGTGATGTAAGTTGTCATGGAGCATTTTGATGACTATTGTCCATGAACATTGTGATGACATGGTTCATGGAGCATTGTGATGACAGGTGTCATGTGGAATTGTGAGGAGAGCGGTCATATAGAATTGTGATGAAAGGTATCAGGGAGGACTCTGATGACAGGGGCCGTGCAGCCCTGTGATGACAGTGGTCATCTAGAATTGTGATGAAATATACCAGGGAGCATTGTGATGACAGGGGTCATGGATCACCGCAATTATAGGGGCCATGGAGCATTGTGAATACAAAGATCATGGAGCATTGAGATGACAGGGGTCATGGATCATTGTGATGACAAGAGTCCTGGAACCTTGTGATGACACGGTTCATGGAGCATTGTGATGACAAGGTTCTTCAAGCATTGTGATGACACGGGCATGGAGCATTATGATGACAAGAGTTCTGGAGCATTGTGATGACAAGGGTATGGAGCACTGTGATTACAGGGGACCAGGAGCAGTGTGATTACATGGGCAGTGAATATTGTGATGACAGGGGTCATGGAGCACTGTGATGACTAGTGTCATGGAACATTGTGATGACAGGGATCATGGAGCATTGTGATGAGAGGGGCCTTAGAGCATTATGATGATAGGCGTCATGGGGCATTGTGATGACAGCGGTCTTGGAGCATTGTGATGAAAGGGGTCATGGAGCACTGTGATCACAGGGGCCATGTATAATTGTGATGACAAAGGCCATGGAGCATTGTGATGACAGTTGTCATGGAGCATTGTGTTGAAAGGGGCATGGAGCATTGTGACGACAATGGTCATGGAGCATTGTGATGACTGGTATCATGGAGCATTGTTCTGAAAAAGGTCATGGGGCAGTGTAATGACAAGTATCATGGAGGATGTGACGAAAGGTGTCATGGAGCATTGTGATTAAATGGATCATGAGGCATTTTGATGACAAGAGTCATGGAACATTGTGATGACAGGGCTAATGGAGCATTGTGATGACAAGGGCTATGGAGCATTGTGATGACTGGGGTCATGGAGCATTGTGATGAAAGGGGTCATGGATCACTACGATTACATGGGTAATGGAGCATTGTGATGATATGTGCATGGAGCATTGTGATGACAGGGGCCAGGGAGCATTGAGAATGACAGGGGCAGGGAACATTGTGATGACAGCAGTCATGGATCTTTGTGATGATACCTGTCATGGAACATTGTGCTGACAGGGGCTATAGAGCATTGTGATGACAGGTGTCATGTGGCATTGTGATGAGAGTGGTCATAGAGCATTGTGATGAAAAGGATCATGGAGCAATGTGATTACAGGTGCCATGGAGCATTGTGAATACATAAGCCATGGAGCATTGTGATGACAGCGGTCAAGGAGCATTGTTATGAAAGTGGACATGGAGCACTGTGATGACACGGGCATGCAGCATTATGATGACAAGAGTTCTGGAGCATTGTGATGACAAGTGTATGGAGCATTGTGATGACAAGGGCCATGGCCAATTCTGATGACAGGTGTCATCGGGAATTGTGATGACAGAGGTTATCTAGCATTGTGATGAAAGGTACCATGGATCACTGTGATAACAGGGGCCATGGAGCATTGTGATGATAAAGGCCATGGAGCATTTTAATGAAAAGTGTCATGGAGAATTGTGATGAGACGGGCATGGAGCATTATGATGACAAGAGTTCTGGAGCATTGCGTTGACAAGGGAATGGAGCATTGTGATTACAGGGACCATGGAGGAGAGTGATGACATCTGTCATGGAACATTGTGCTGACAGGGGCCATGGAGCATTGTGATGACAGGTATAATGTGGCATTGTAATGACAGTGGTCATAGAGCATTGTGATGAAATGGATCATGGAGCAGTGTGATTACAGGGACCATGTAGCATTGCGAATGCATAGGCTATGGAGCATTGTGATGACAGGAGTCAAGGAGCATTGTGATGTAAGTGGTCATGGATCATTGTGATGACAAGTGTCCTGGACCATTGTGATGACACGGGTCATGGAGCATTGTGATGGCAAGGGCCATGGCGAATTGTGATGACAAGTGTCTTGGGGCATTGTGATGACAGTGGTCATCTAGAATTCTGATAAAAGGTATCATGGAGCACTGTGATGACAGGGGCCATGGAGTATTGTAATGACAAGGCCATGGAACATTGTGATGACAAGTATCATGGAGCTATGTGATGACACGAGCATTCATCATTATGATGACAAGAGTTCTGGAGCATTGTGATGACAAGGGCATGGAGCATTGTGATTACAGGGTCATGGAGCATTGTGATGACAACTGTCATGGAACATTGTGATGACAGGGTTCATGGAGCATTGTGATTAAAGGGGCCATGGAGCATTTTGATGACAAGGGCAGGCGAACATTTTGATTACATTGGTAATGGAGCATTGTGATGACATGGGCAGGGAACATTGTGAAGACAGGTGTAATGGAACATTGTGATTACAGGGGACATGGAGCATTTTGATGACATGGGCAGGCAACATTGTGATGACAGGTGTCATGGAGCATTGGGATGACAATTGTCATGGAACGTTGTGCTGACAGGGATCATGGAGCATTGTGATGAGACGCTCATTGGAGCATTGTGATGACAGGCGTACTGGAGCCTTCTGAGGAAAGGTGTCATGGGTCATTGTGATTACAGCGATCATGGAACATTGTGATGACAGTGGTCATGGAGCATTGTAATGAGAGGGGCCATGGAGCATTGTGATGACAGGGGTCATGGGGCATTGTGATCACAGGGGCCATGTATAATTGTGATGACAAAGGCCATGGAGCATTGTGATGACAGTTGTCATGGAGCATTGTGTTGAAAGGGGCATGGAGCATTGTGACGACAATGGTCATGGAGCATTGTGATGACTGGTATCATGGAGCATTGTTCTGAAAAAGGTCATGGGGCAGTGTAATGACAAGTATCATGGAGGATGTGATGAAAGGAGTCATGGAGCATTGTGATTAAATGGATCATGAGGCATTTTGATGACAAGAGTCATGGAACATTGTGATGACAGGGCTAATGGAGCATTGTGATGACAAGGGCTATGGAGCATTGTGATGACTGGGGTCATGGAGCATTGTGATGAAAGGGGTCATGGATCACTACGATGACATGGGTAATGGAGCATTGTGATGATATGTGCATGGAGCATTGTGATGACAGGGGCCAGGGAGCATTGAGAATGACAGGGGCAGGGAACATTGTGATGACAGCAGTCATGGATCTTTGTGATGATACCTGTCATGGAACATTGTGCTGACAGGGGCTATAGAGCATTGTGATGACAGGTGTCATGTGGCATTGTGATGACAGTGGTCATAGAGCATTGTGATGAAAAGGATCATGGAGCAATGTGATTACAGGTGCCATGGAGCATTGTGAATACATAAGCCATGGAGCATTGTGATTACAGGGGTCAAGGAGCTTTGTTATGAAAGTGGACATGGAGCACTGTGATGACACGGGTATGCAGCATTATGATGACAAGAGTTCTGGAGCATTGTGCTGACAAGTGTATGGAGCATTGTGATGACAAGGGCCATGGCCAATTCTGATGACAGGTGTCATCGGGAATTGTGATGACAGAGGTTATCTAGCATTGTGATGAAAGGTACCATGGATCACTGTGATAACAGGGGCCATGGAGCATTGTGATGATAAAGGCCATGGAGCATTTTAATGAAAAGTGTCAAGGAGAATTGTGATGAGACGGGCATGGAGCATTATGATGACAAGAGTTCTGGAGCATTGTGTTGACAAGGGAATGGAGCATTGTGATTACAGGGACCATGGAGGAGAGTGATGACATCTGTCATGGAACATTGTGCTGACAGGGGCCATGGAGCATTGTGATGACAGGTATAATGTGGCATTGTAATGACAGTGGTCATAGAGCATTGTGATGAAATGGATCATGGAGCAATGTGATTACAGGGACCATGTAGCATTGCGAATGCATAGGCTATGGAGCATTCTGATGACAGGAGTCAAGGAGCATTGTGATGTAAGTGGTCATGGATCATTGTGATGACAAGTGTCCTGGACCATTGTGATGACACGGGTCATGGAGCATTGTGATGGAAAGGGCCATGGCGAATTGTGATGACAAGTGTCTTGGGGCATTGTGATGACAGTGGTCATCTAGAATTGTGATAAAAGGTATCATGGAGCACTGTGATGACAGGAGCCATGGAGTATTGTAATGACAAGGCCATGGAACATTGTGATGACAAGTATCATGGAGCTTTGTGATGACACGAGCATTCATCATTATGATGACAAGAGTTCTGGAGCATTGTGATGACAAGGGCATGGAGCATTATGATGACAAGCGTTCTGGAGCATTGTGATGACAAGGGTATGGAGCATTGTGATTACAGGGGACCAGGAGCATTGTGATTACATGGGCAGTGAATATTGTGATGACAGGGGTCATGGAGCACTGTGATGACTAGTGTCATGGAACATTGTGATGACAGGGATCATGGAGCATTGTGATGAGAGGGGCCTTGGAGCATTATGATGATAGGCGTCATTTGGCATTGTGATGACAGCGGTCTTGGAGCATTGTGATGAAAGGGATCATGGAGCAATGTGATTACAGGAGCCATGGAGCATTGTGAATGCATAGGCCATGGAGCAATGAAATGACAGGGGTCAAGGAGCATTGTGATGTAAGTTGTCATGGAGCATTGTGATGACTATTGTCCATGAACATTGTGATGACATGGTTCATGGAGCATTGTGATGACAGGTGTCATGTGGAATTGTGAGGAGAGCGGTCATATAGAATTGTGATGAAAGGTATCAGGGAGGACTCTGATGACAGGGGCCGTGGAGCACTGTGATGACAGTGGTCATCTAGAATTGTGATGAAATATACCAGGGAGCATTGTGATGACAGGGGTCATGGATCACCGCAATTATAGGGGCCATGGAGCATTGTGAATACAAAGATCATGGAGCATTGAGATGACAGGGGTCGTGGATCATTGTGATGACAAGAGTCCTGGAACCTTGTGATGACACGGTTCATGGAGCATTGTGATGACAAGGTTCTTCAAGCATTGTGATGACACGGGCATGGAGCATTATGATGACAAGAGTTCTGGAGCATTGTGATGACAAGGGTATGGAGCACTGTGATTACAGGGGACCAGGAGCATTGTGATTACATGGGCAGTGAATATTGTGATGACAGGGGTCATGGAGCACTGTGATGACTAGTGTCATGGAACATTGTGATGACAGGGATCATGGAGCATTGTGATGAGAGGGGCCTTAGAGCATTATGATGATAGGCGTCATGGGGCATTGTGATGACAGCGGTCTTGGAGCATTGTGATGAAAGGGGTCATGGAGCACTGTGATCACAGGGGCCATGTATAATTGTGATGACAAAGGCCATGGAGCATTGTGATGACAGTTGTCATGGAGCATTGTGTTGAAAGGGGCATGGAGCATTGTGACGACAATGGTCATGGAGCATTGTGATGACTGGTATCATGGAGCATTGTTCTGAAAAAGGTCATGGGGCAGTGTAATGACAAGTATCATGGAGGATGTGATGAAAGGTGTCATGGAGCATTGTGATTAAATGGATCATGAGGCATTTTGATGACAAGAGTCATGGAACATTGTGATGACAGGGCTAATGGAGCATTGTGATGACAAGGGCTATGGAGCATTGTGATGACTGGGGTCATGGAGCATTGTGATGAAAGGGGTCATGGATCACTACGATGACATGGGTAATGGAGCATTGTGATGATATGTGCATGGAGCATTGTGATGACAGGGGCCAGGGAGCATTGAGAATGACAGGGGCAGGGAACATTGTGATGACAGCAGTCATGGATCTTTGTGATGATAACTGTCATGGAACATTGTGCTGACAGGGGCTATAGAGCATTGTGATGACAGGTGTCATGTGGCATTGTGATGACAGTGGTCATAGAGCATTGTGATGAAAAGGATCATGGAGCAATGTGATTACAGGTGCCATGGAGCATTGTGAATACATAAGCCATGGAGCATTGTGATGACAGGGGTCAAGGAGCATTGTTATGAAAGTGGACATGGAGCACTGTGATGACACGGGTATGCAGCATTATGATGACAAGAGTTCTGGAGCATTGTGCTGACAAGTGTATGGAGCATTGTGATGACAAGGGCCATGGCCAATTCTGATGACAGGTGTCATCGGGAATTGTGATGACAGAGGTTATCTAGCATTGTGATGAAAGGTACCATGGATCACTGTGATAACAGGGGCCATGGAGCATTGTGATGATAAAGGCCATGGAGCATTTTAATGAAAAGTGTCATGGAGAATTGTGATGAGACGGGCATGGAGCATTATGATGACAAGAGTTCTGGAGCATTGCGTTGACAAGGGAATGGAGCATTGTGATTACAGGGACCATGGAGGAGAGTGATGACATCTGTCATGGAACATTGTGCTGACAGGGGCCATGGAGCATTGTGATGACAGGTATAATGTGGCATTGTAATGACAGTGGTCATAGAGCATTGTGATGAAATGGATCATGGAGCAATGTGATTACAGGGACCATGTAGCATTGCGAATGCATAGGCTATGGAGCATTGTGATGACAGGAGTCAAGGAGCATTGTGATGTAAGTGGTCATGGATCATTGTGATGACAAGTGTCCTGGACCATTGTGATGACACGGGTCATGGAGCATTGTGATGGCAAGGGCCATGGCGAATTGTGATGACAAGTGTCTTGGGGCATTGTGATGACAGTGGTCATCTAGAATTCTGATAAAAGGTATCATGGAGCACTGTGATGACAGGGGCCATGGAGTATTGTAATGACAAGGCCATGGAACATTGTGATGACAAGTATCATGGAGCTTTGTGATGACACGAGCATTCATCATTATGATGACAAGAGTTCTGGAGCATTGTGATGACAAGGGCATGGAGCATTGTGATTACAGGGTCATGGAGCATTGTGATGACAACTGTCATGGAACATTGTGATGACAGGGTTCATGGAGCATTGTGATTAAAGGGGCCATGGAGCATTTTGATGACAAGGGCAGGCGAACATTTTGATTACATTGGTAATGGAGCATTGTGATGACATGGGCAGGGAACATTGTGAAGACAGGTGTAATGGAACATTGTGATTACAGGGGACATGGAGCATTTTGATGACATGGGCAGGCAACATTGTGATGACAGGTGTCATGGAGCATTGGGATGACAATTGTCATGGAACGTTGTGCTGACAGGGATCATGGAGCATTGTGATGAGACGGTCATTGGAGCATTGTGATGACAGGCGTACTGGAGCCTTCTGAGGAAAGGTGTCATGGGTCATTGTGATTACAGCGATCATGGAACATTGTGATGACAGTGGTCATGGAGCATTGTAATGAGAGGGGCCATGGAGCATTGTGATGACAGGGGTCATGGGGCATTGTGATCACAGGGGCCATGTATAATTGTGATGACAAAGGCCATGGAGCATTGTGATGACAGTTGTCATGGAGCATTGTGTTGAAAGGGGCATGGAGCATTGTGACGACAATGGTCATGGAGCATTGTGATGACTGGTATCATGGAGCATTGTTCTGAAAAAGGTCATGGGGCAGTGTAATGACAAGTATCATGGAGGATGTGATGAAAGGAGTCATGGAGCATTGTGATTAAATGGATCATGAGGCATTTTGATGACAAGAGTCATGGAACGTTGTGATGACAGGGCTAATGGAGCATTGTGATGACAAGGGCTATGGAGCATTGTGATGACTGGGGTCATGGAGCACTGTGATGAAAGGGGTCATGGATCACTACGATGACATGGGTAATGGAGCATTGTGATGATATGAGCATGGAGCATTGTGAGGACAGGGGCCAGGGAGCATTGAGATGACAAGGGCAGGGAACATTGTGATGACAGCAGTCACGGATCATTGTGATGATACCTGTCATGGAACATTGTGCTGACAGGGGCTATAGAGCATTGTGATGACAGGTGTCATGTGGTATTGTGATGACAGTGGTCATAGAGCATTGTGATGACAGGAGTCAAGGAGCATTGTGATGAAAGTGGTCATGGAGCACTGTGATGAAACGGGCATGGAGAATTATGATGACAAGTGTTCTGGAGCATTGTGATGATAAGGGTATGGAGCATTGTGATTACAGGGGACCAGGAGCACTGTGATTACATGGGCAGTGAATATTGTGATGACAGGGGTCATGGAGCACTGTGATGACTAGTGTCATGGAACATTGTGATGACAGGGATCATGGAGCATTGTGATAAGAGGGGCCTTGGAGCATTATGATGATAGGCATCATGGGGCATTGTGATGACAGCGGTCTTGGAGCATTGTGATGAAAGGGATCATGGAACAATGTGATTACAGGAGCCATGGAGCATTGTGAATTCATAGGCCATGGAGCAATGAAATGACAGGGGTCAAGGAGCATTGTGATGTAAGTTGTCATGGAGCATTGTGATGACAAGTGTCCATGAACATTGTGATGACATGGTTCATGGAGCATTGTGATGACAAATGCCATGGCGAATTGTGATGACAGGTGTCATGGGGCATTGTGTTGAAAGGGGCATGGAGCATTGTGACGACAATGGTCATGGAGCATTGTGATGACTGGTATCATGGAGCATTGTTCTGAAAAAGGTCATGGGGCAGTGTAATGACAAGTATCATGGAGGATGTGATGAAAGGAGTCATGGAGCATTGTGATTAAATGGATCATGAGGCATTTTGATGACAAGAGTCATGGAACATTGTGATGACAGGGCTAATGGAGCATTGTGATGACAAGGGCTATGGAGCATTGTGATGACTGGGGTCATGGAGCATTGTGATGAAAGGGGTCATGGATCACTACGATGACATGGGTAATGGAGCATTGTGATGATATGTGCATGGAGCATTGTGATGACAGGGGCCAGGGAGCATTGAGAATGACAGGGGCAGGGAACATTGTGATGACAGCAGTCATGGATCTTTGTGATGATACCTGTCATGGAACATTGTGATGACAGGGGCTATAGAGCATTGTGATGACAGGTGTCATGTGGCATTGTGATGACAGTGGTCATAGAGCATTGTGATGAAAAGGATCATGGAGCAATGTGATTACAGGTGCCATGGAGCATTGTGAATACATAAGCCATGGAGCATTGTGATTACAGGGGTCAAGGAGCTTTGTTATGAAAGTGGACATGGAGCACTGTGATGACACGGGTATGCAGCATTATGATGACAAGAGTTCTGGAGCATTGTGCTGACAAGTGTATGGAGCATTGTGATGACAAGGGCCATGGCCAATTCTGATGACAGGTGTCATCGGGAATTGTGATGACAGAGGTTATCTAGCATTGTGATGAAAGGTACCATGGATCACTGTGATAACAGGGGCCATGGAGCATTGTGATGATAAAGGCCATGGAGCATTTTAATGAAAAGTGTCATGGAGAATTGTGATGAGACGGGCATGGAGCATTATGATGACAAGAGTTCTGGAGCATTGCGTTGACAAGGGAATGGAGCATTGTGATTACAGGGACCATGGAGGAGAGTGATGACATCTGTCATGGAACATTGTGCTGACAGGGGCCATGGAGCATTGTGATGACAGGTATAATGTGGCATTGTAATGACAGTGGTCATAGAGCATTGTGATGAAATGGATCATGGAGCAATGTGATTACAGGGACCATGTAGCATTGCGAATGCATAGGCTATGGAGCATTGTGATGACAGGAGTCAAGGAGCATTGTGATGTAAGTGGTCATGGATCATTGTGATGACAAGTGTCCTGGACCATTGTGATGACACGGGTCATGGAGCATTGTGATGGAAAGGGCCATGGCGAATTGTGATGACAAGTGTCTTGGGGCATTGTGATGACAGTGGTCATCTAGAATTGTGATAAAAGGTATCATGGAGCACTGTGATGACAGGAGCCATGGAGTATTGTAATGACAAGGCCATGGAACATTGTGATGACAAGTATCATGGAGCTTTGTGATGACACGAGCATTCATCATTATGATGACAAGAGTTCTGGAGCATTGTGATGACAAGGGCATGGAGCATTATGATGACAAGAGTTCTGGAGCATTGTGATGACAAGGGTATGGAGCATTGTGATTACAGGGGACCAGGAGCATTGTGATTACATGGGCAGTGAATATTGTGATGACAGGGGTCATGGAGCACTGTGATGACTAGTGTCATGGAACATTGTGATGACAGGGATCATGGAGCATTGTGATGAGAGGGGCCTTGGAGCATTATGATGATAGGCGTCATTTGGCATTGTGATGACAGCGGTCTTGGAGCATTGTGATGAAAGGGATCATGGAGCAATGTGATTACAGGAGCCATGGAGCATTGTGAATGCATAGGCCATGGAGCAATGAAATGACAGGGGTCAAGGAGCATTGTGATGTAAGTTGTCATGGAGCATTGTGATGACTATTGTCCATGAACATTGTGATGACATGGTTCATGGAGCATTGTGATGACAGGTGTCATGTGGAATTGTGAGGAGAGCGGTCATATAGAATTGTGATGAAAGGTATCAGGGAGGACTCTGATGACAGGGGCCGTGGAGCACTGTGATGACAGTGGTCATCTAGAATTGTGATGAAATATACCAGGGAGCATTGTGATGACAGGGGTCATGGATCACCGCAATTATAGGGGCCATGGAGCATTGTGAATACAAAGATCATGGAGCATTGAGATGACAGGGGTCGTGGATCATTGTGATGACAAGAGTCCTGGAACCTTGTGATGACACGGTTCATGGAGCATTGTGATGACAAGGTTCTTCAAGCATTGTGATGACACGGGCATGGAGCATTATGATGACAAGAGTTCTGGAGCATTGTGATGACAAGGGTATGGAGCACTGTGATTACAGGGGACCAGGAGCATTGTGATTACATGGGCAGTGAATATTGTGATGACAGGGGTCATGGAGCACTGTGATGACTAGTGTCATGGAACATTGTGATGACAGGGATCATGGAGCATTGTGATGAGAGGGGCCTTAGAGCATTATGATGATAGGCGTCATGGGGCATTGTGATGACAGCGGTCTTGGAGCATTGTGATGAAAGGGGTCATGGAGCACTGTGATCACAGGGGCCATGTATAATTGTGATGACAAAGGCCATGGAGCATTGTGATGACAGTTGTCATGGAGCATTGTGTTGAAAGGGGCATGGAGCATTGTGACGACAATGGTCATGGAGCATTGTGATGACTGGTATCATGGAGCATTGTTCTGAAAAAGGTCATGGGGCAGTGTAATGACAAGTATCATGGAGGATGTGATGAAAGGTGTCATGGAGCATTGTGATTAAATGGATCATGAGGCATTTTGATGACAAGAGTCATGGAACATTGTGATGACAGGGCTAATGGAGCATTGTGATGACAAGGGCTATGGAGCATTGTGATGACTGGGGTCATGGAGCATTGTGATGAAAGGGGTCATGGATCACTACGATGACATGGGTAATGGAGCATTGTGATGATATGTGCATGGAGCATTGTGATGACAGGGGCCAGGGAGCATTGAGAATGACAGGGGCAGGGAACATTGTGATGACAGCAGTCATGGATCTTTGTGATGATAACTGTCATGGAACATTGTGCTGACAGGGGCTATAGAGCATTGTGATGACAGGTGTCATGTGGCATTGTGATGACAGTGGTCATAGAGCATTGTGATGAAAAGGATCATGGAGCAATGTGATTACAGGTGCCATGGAGCATTGTGAATACATAAGCCATGGAGCATTGTGATGACAGGGGTCAAGGAGCATTGTTATGAAAGTGGACATGGAGCACTGTGATGACACGGGTATGCAGCATTATGATGACAAGAGTTCTGGAGCATTGTGCTGACAAGTGTATGGAGCATTGTGATGACAAGGGCCATGGCCAATTCTGATGACAGGTGTCATCGGGAATTGTGATGACAGAGGTTATCTAGCATTGTGATGAAAGGTACCATGGATCACTGTGATAACAGGGGCCATGGAGCATTGTGATGATAAAGGCCATGGAGCATTTTAATGAAAAGTGTCATGGAGAATTGTGATGAGACGGGCATGGAGCATTATGATGACAAGAGTTCTGGAGCATTGCGTTGACAAGGGAATGGAGCATTGTGATTACAGGGACCATGGAGGAGAGTGATGACATCTGTCATGGAACATTGTGCTGACAGGGGCCATGGAGCATTGTGATGACAGGTATAATGTGGCATTGTAATGACAGTGGTCATAGAGCATTGTGATGAAATGGATCATGGAGCAATGTGATTACAGGGACCATGTAGCATTGCGAATGCATAGGCTATGGAGCATTGTGATGACAGGAGTCAAGGAGCATTGTGATGTAAGTGGTCATGGATCATTGTGATGACAAGTGTCCTGGACCATTGTGATGACACGGGTCATGGAGCATTGTGATGGCAAGGGCCATGGCGAATTGTGATGACAAGTGTCTTGGGGCATTGTGATGACAGTGGTCATCTAGAATTGTGATAAAAGGTATCATGGAGCACTGTGATGACAGGGGCCATGGAGTATTGTAATGACAAGGCCATGGAACATTGTGATGACAAGTATCATGGAGCTTTGTGATGACACGAGCATTCATCATTATGATGACAAGAGTTCTGGAGCATTGTGATGACAAGGGCATGGAGCATTGTGATTACAGGGTCATGGAGCATTGTGATGACAACTGTCATGGAACATTGTGATGACAGGGTTCATGGAGCATTGTGATTAAAGGGGCCATGGAGCATTTTGATGACAAGGGCAGGCGAACATTTTGATTACATTGGTAATGGAGCATTGTGATGACATGGGCAGGGAACATTGTGAAGACAGGTGTAATGGAACATTGTGATTACAGGGGACATGGAGCATTTTGATGACATGGGCAGGCAACATTGTGATGACAGGTGTCATGGAGCATTGTGATGACAATTGTCATGGAACGTTGTGCTGACAGGGATCATGGAGCATTGTGATGAGACGGTCATTGGAGCATTGTGATGACAGGCGTACTGGAGCCTTCTGAGGAAAGGTGTCATGGGTCATTGTGATTACAGCGATCATGGAACATTGTGATGACAGTGGTCATAGAGCATTGTAATGAGAGGGGCCATGGAGCATTGTGATGACAGGGGTCATGGGGCATTGTGATCACAGGGGCCATGTATAATTGTGATGACAAAGGCCATGGAGCATTGTGATGACAGTGGTCATGGAGCATTGTGATGAAAGGGGTCATGGAGCCCTGTGATCACAGGGGCCATGTATAATTGTGATGACAAAGGCCATGGTGCATTGTGATGACAGTTGTCATGGAGCATTGTGTTGAAAGGGGCATGGAGCATTGTGACGACAATGGTCATGGAGCATTGTGATGACTGGTATCATGGAGCATTTGTTCTGAAAAAGGTCATGGGGCAGTGTAATGACAAGTATCATGGAGGATGTGATGAAAGGAGTCATGGAGCATTGTGATTAAATGGATCATGAGGCATTTTGATGACAAGAGTCATGGAACATTGTGATGACAGGGTTAATGGAGCATTGTGATTACAAGGGCTATGGAGCATTGTGATGACTGGGGTCATGGAGATTGTGATGAAAGGGGTCATGGATCACTACGATGACATGGGTAATGGAGCATTGTGATGATATGAGCATGGAGCATTGTGATGACAGGGGCCAGGGAGCATTGAGATGACAAGGGCAGGGAAAATTGTGATGATAGCAGTCATGGATCATTGTGATGATACCTGTCATGGAACATTGTGCTGACAGGGGCTATAGAGCATTGTGATGACAGGTGTCATGTGGCATTGTGATGACAGTGGTCATGGAGCATTGTAATGACACGGGCATGGAGCATTATGATGACAAGAGTTCTGGAGCATTGTGATGACAAGGGTATGGAGCATTGTGATTACAGGGGACCAGGAGCATTGTGATTACATGGGCAGTGAATATTGTGATGACAGGGGTCATGGAGCACTGTGATGACTAGTGTCATGGAACATTGTGATGACAGGGATCATGGAGCATTGTGATGAGAGGGGCCTTGGAGCATTATGATGATAGGCGTCATTTGGCATTGTGATGACAGCGGTCTTGGAGCATTGTGATGAAAGGGATCATGGAGCAATGTGATTACAGGAGCCATGGAGCATTGTGAATGCATAGGCCATGGAGCAATGAAATGACAGGGGTCAAGGAGCATTGTGATGTAAGTTGTCATGGAGCATTGTGATGACTATTGTCCATGAACATTGTGATGACATGGTTCATGGAGCATTAGGATGACAGGTGTCATGTGGAATTGTGAGGAGAGCGGTCATATAGAATTGTGATGAAAGGTATCAGGGAGGACTCTGATGACAGGGGCCGTGGAGCACTGTGATGACAGTGGTCATCTAGAATTGTGATGAAATATACCAGGGAGCATTGTGATGACAGGGGTCATGGATCACCGCAATTATAGGGGCCATGGAGCATTGTGAATACAAAGATCATGGAGCATTGAGATGACAGGGGTCATGGATCATTGTGATGACAAGAGTCCTGGAACCTTGTGATGACACGGTTCATGGAGCATTGTGATGACAAGGTTCTTCAAGCATTGTGATGACACGGGCATGGAGCATTATGATGACAAGAGTTCTGGAGCATTGTGATGACAAGGGTATGGAGCACTGTGATTACAGGGGACCAGGAGCATTGTGATTACATGGGCAGTTAATATTGTGATGACAGGGGTCATGGAGCACTGTGATGACTAGTGTCATGGAACATTGTTATGACAGGGATCATGGAGCATTGTGATGAGAGGGGCCTTAGAGCATTATGATGATAGGCGTCATGGGGCATTGTGATAACAGCGGTCTTGGAGCATTGTGATGAAAGTGGTCATGGAGCATTGTGTTGAAAGGGGCATGGAGCATTGTGACGACAATGGTCATGGAGCATTGTGATGACTGGTATCATGGAGCATTGTTCTGAAAAAGGTCATGGGGCAGTGTAATGACAAGTATCATGGAGGATGTGATGAAAGGAGTCATGGAGCATTGTGATTAAATGGATCATGAGGCATTTTGATGACAAGAGTCATGGAACATTGTGATGACAGGGTTAATGGAGCATTGTGATTACAAGGGCTATGGAGCATTGTGATGACTGGGGTCATGGAGATTGTGATGAAAGGGGTCATGGATCACTACGATGACATGGGTAATGGAGCATTGTGATGATATGAGCATGGAGCATTGTGATGACAGGGGCCAGGGAGCATTGAGATGACAAGGGCAGGGAAAATTGTGATGATAGCAGTCATGGATCATTGTGATGATACCTGTCATGGAACATTGTGCTGACAGGGGCTATAGAGCATTGTGATGACAGGTGTCATGTGGCATTGTGATGACAGTGGTCATGGAGCATTGTAATGACACGGGCATGGAGCATTATGATGACAAGAGTTCTGGAGCATTGTGATGACAAGGGTATGGAGCATTGTGATTACAGGGGACCAGGAGCATTGTGATTACATGGGCAGTGAATATTGTGATGACAGGGGTCATGGAGCACTGTGATGACTAGTGTCATGGAACATTGTGATGACAGGGATCATGGAGCATTGTGATGAGAGGGGCCTTGGAGCATTATGATGATAGGCGTCATTTGGCATTGTGATGACAGCGGTCTTGGAGCATTGTGATGAAAGGGATCATGGAGCAATGTGATTACAGGAGCCATGGAGCATTGTGAATGCATAGGCCATGGAGCAATGAAATGACAGGGGTCAAGGAGCATTGTGATGTAAGTTGTCATGGAGCATTGTGATGACTATTGTCCATGAACATTGTGATGACATGGTTCATGGAGCATTAGGATGACAGGTGTCATGTGGAATTGTGAGGAGAGCGGTCATATAGAATTGTGATGAAAGGTATCAGGGAGGACTCTGATGACAGGGGCCGTGGAGCACTGTGATGACAGTGGTCATCTAGAATTGTGATGAAATATACCAGGGAGCATTGTGATGACAGGGGTCATGGATCACCGCAATTATAGGGGCCATGGAGCATTGTGAATACAAAGATCATGGAGCATTGAGATGACAGGGGTCATGGATCATTGTGATGACAAGAGTCCTGGAACCTTGTGATGACACGGTTCATGGAGCATTGTGATGACAAGGTTCTTCAAGCATTGTGATGACACGGGCATGGAGCATTATGATGACAAGAGTTCTGGAGCATTGTGATGACAAGGGTATGGAGCACTGTGATTACAGGGGACCAGGAGCATTGTGATTACATGGGCAGTTAATATTGTGATGACAGGGGTCATGGAGCACTGTGATGACTAGTGTCATGGAACATTGTTATGACAGGGATCATGGAGCATTGTGATGAGAGGGGCCTTAGAGCATTATGATGATAGGCGTCATGGGGCATTGTGATAACAGCGGTCTTGGAGCATTGTGATGAAAGTGGTCATGGAGCATTGTGTTGAAAGGGGCATGGAGCATTGTGACGACAATGGTCATGGAGCATTGTGATGACTGGTATCATGGAGCATTGTTCTGAAAAAGGTCATGGGGCAGTGTAATGACAAGTATCATGGAGGATGTGATGAAAGGAGTCATGGAGCATTGTGATTAAATGGATCATGAGGCATTTTGATGACAAGAGTCATGGAACATTGTGATGACAGGGCTAATGGAGCATTGTGATGACAAGGGCTATGGAGCATTGTGATGACTGGGGTCATGGAGCACTGTGATGAAAGGGGTCATGGATCACTACGATGACATGGGTAATGGAGCATTGTGATGATATGAGCATGGAGCATTGTGAGGACAGGGGCCAGGGAGCATTGAGATGACAAGGGCAGGGAACATTGTGATGACAGCAGTCATGGATCATTGTGATGATACCTGTCATGGAACATTGTGCTGACAGGGGCTATAGAGCATTGTGATGACAGGTGTCATGTGGTATTGTGATGACAGTGGTCATAGAGCATTGTGATGACAGGAGTCAAGGAGCATTGTGATGAAAGTGGTCATGGAGCACTGTGATGAAACGGGCATGGAGAATTATGATGACAAGTGTTCTGGAGCATTGTGATGATAAGGGTATGGAGCATTGTGATTACAGGGGACCAGGAGCATTGTGATTACATGAGCAGTGAATATTGTGATGACAGGGGTCATGGAGCACTGTGATGACTAGTGTCATGGAACATTGTGATGACAGGGATCATGGAGCATTGTGATAAGAGGGGCCTTGGAGCATTATGATGATAGGCATCATGGGGCATTGTGATGACAGCGGTCTTGGAGCATTGTGATGAAAGGGATCATGGAGCAATGTGATTACAGGAGCCATGGAGCATTGTGAATTCATAGGCCATGGAGCAATGAAATGACAGGGGTCAAGGAGCATTGTGATGTAATTTGTCATGGAGCATTGTGATGACAAGTGTCCATGAACATTGTGATGACACGGTTCATGGAGAATTGTGATGACAAGTGCCATGGCGAATTGTGATGACAGGTGTCATGGGGCATTGTGATGACAGTGGTCATGTAGAATTGTAATGAAAGGTATCATGGAGGACTCTGATGAGAGGGGCCGTGGAGCACTGTGATGACAGTGGTCATCTAGAATTGTGATGAAATATACCAGGGAGCATTGTGATGACAGTGGTCATGGAGCATTGTAATGACAGGGGCCATGGAGCATTGTGATGACAGGGGTCATGGGGCATTGTGATGAGAGTGGTCATGGAGCATTGTGATGAAAGGGGTCATGGAGCACTGTGATCACAGGGGCCATGTATAATTGTGATGACAAAGGCCATGGAGCATTGTGATGACAGTTGTCATAGAGCATTGTGTTGAAAGGGGCATGGAGCATTGTGACGACAATGGTCATGGAGCATTGTGATGACTGGTATCATGGAGCATTGTTCTGAAAAAGGTCATGGGGCAGTGTAATGACAAGTATCATGGAGGATGTGATGAAAGGAGTCATGGAGCATTGTGATTAAATGGATCATGAGGCATTTTGATGACAAGAGTCATGGAACATTGTGATGACAGGGTTTATGGAGCATTGTGATGACAAGGGCTATGGAGCATTGTGATGACTGGGGTCATGGAGATTGTGATGAAAGGGGTCATGGATCACTACGATGACATGGGTAATGGAGCATTGTGATGATATGAGCATGGAGCATTGTGATGACAGGGGCCAGGGAGCATTGAGATGACAAGGGCAGGGAAGATTGTGATGACAGCAGTCATGGATCATTGTGATGATACCTGTCATGGAACATTGTGCTGACAGGGGCTATAGAGCATTGTGATGACAGGTGTCATGTGGCATTGTGATGACAGTGGTCATGGAGCATTGTAATGACACGGGCATGGAGCATTATGATGACAAGAGTTCTGGAGCATTGTGATGACAAGGGTATGGAGCATTGTGATTACAGGGGACAAGGAGCATTGTGATTACATGGGCAGTGAATATTGTGATGACAGGGGTCATGGAGCACTGTGATGACTAGTGTCATGGAACATTGTGATGACAGGGATCATGGAGCATTGTGATGAGAGGGGCCTTGGAGCATTATGATGATAGGCGTCATTTGGCATTGTGATGACAGCGGTCTTGGAGCATTGTGATGAAAGGGGTCATGGAGCAATGTGATTACAGGAGCCATGGAGCATTGTGAATGCATAGGCCATGGAGCAATGAAATGACAGGGGTCAAGGAGCATTGTGATGTAAGTTGTCATGGAGCATTTTGATGACTATTGTCCATGAACATTGTGATGACATGGTTCATGGAGCATTGTGATGACAGGTGTCATGTGGAATTGTGAGGAGAGCGGTCATATAGAATTGTGATGAAAGGTATCAGGGAGGACTCTGATGACAGGGGCCGTGCAGCACTGTGATGACAGTGGTCATCTAGAATTGTGATGAAATATACCAGGGAGCATTGTGATGACAGGGGTCATGGATCACCGCAATTATAGGGGCCATGGAGCATTGTGAATACAAAGATCATGGAGCATTGAGATGACAGGGGTCATGGATCATTGTGATGACAAGAGTCCTGGAACCTTGTGATGACACGGTTCATGGAGCATTGTGATGACAAGGTTCTTCAAGCATTGTGATGACACGGGCATGGAGCATTATGATGACAAGAGTTCTGGAGCATTGTGATGACAAGGGTATGGAGCACTGTGATTACAGGGGACCAGGAGCATTGTGATTACATGGGCAGTGAATATTGTGATGACAGGGGTCATGGAGCACTGTGATGACTAGTGTCATGGAACATTGTGATGACAGGGATCATGGAGCATTGTGATGAGAGGGGCCTTAGAGCATTATGATGATAGGCGTCATGGGGCATTGTGATGACAGCGGTCTTGGAGCATTGTGATGAAAGGGGTCATGGAGCACTGTGATCACAGGGGCCATGTATAATTGTGATGACAAAGGCCATGGAGCATTGTGATGACAGTTGTCATGGAGCATTGTGTTGAAAGGGGCATGGAGCATTGTGACGACAATGGTCATGGAGCATTGTGATGACTGGTATCATGGAGCATTGTTCTGAAAAAGGTCATGGGGCAGTGTAATGACAAGTATCATGGAGGATGTGACGAAAGGTGTCATGGAGCATTGTGATTAAATGGATCATGAGGCATTTTGATGACAAGAGTCATGGAACATTGTGATGACAGGGCTAATGGAGCATTGTGATGACAAGGGCTATGGAGCATTGTGATGACTGGGGTCATGGAGCATTGTGATGAAAGGGGTCATGGATCACTACGATTACATGGGTAATGGAGCATTGTGATGATATGTGCATGGAGCATTGTGATGACAGGGGCCAGGGAGCATTGAGAATGACAGGGGCAGGGAACATTGTGATGACAGCAGTCATGGATCTTTGTGATGATACCTGTCATGGAACATTGTGCTGACAGGGGCTATAGAGCATTGTGATGACAGGTGTCATGTGGCATTGTGATGAGAGTGGTCATAGAGCATTGTGATGAAAAGGATCATGGAGCAATGTGATTACAGGTGCCATGGAGCATTGTGAATACATAAGCCATGGAGCATTGTGATGACAGCGGTCAAGGAGCATTGTTATGAAAGTGGACATGGAGCACTGTGATGACACGGGCATGCAGCATTATGATGACAAGAGTTCTGGAGCATTGTGATGACAAGTGTATGGAGCATTGTGATGACAAGGGCCATGGCCAATTCTGATGACAGGTGTCATCGGGAATTGTGATGACAGAGGTTATCTAGCATTGTGATGAAAGGTACCATGGATCACTGTGATAACAGGGGCCATGGAGCATTGTGATGATAAAGGCCATGGAGCATTTTAATGAAAAGTGTCATGGAGAATTGTGATGAGACGGGCATGGAGTATTATGATGACAAGAGTTCTGGAGCATTGCGTTGACAAGGGAATGGAGCATTGTGATTACAGGGACCATGGAGGAGAGTGATGACATCTGTCATGGAACATTGTGCTGACAGGGGCCATGGAGCATTGTGATGACAGGTATAATGTGGCATTGTAATGACAGTGGTCATAGAGCATTGTGATGAAATGGATCATGGAGCAGTGTGATTACAGGGACCATGTAGCATTGCGAATGCATAGGCTATGGAGCATTGTGATGACAGGAGTCAAGGAGCATTGTGATGTAAGTGGTCATGGATCATTGTGATGACAAGTGTCCTGGACCATTGTGATGACACGGGTCATGGAGCATTGTGATGGCAAGGGCCATGGCGAATTGTGATGACAAGTGTCTTGGGGCATTGTGATGACAGTGGTCATCTAGAATTGTGATAAAAGGTATCATGGAGCACTGTGATGACAGGGGCCATGGAGTATTGTAATGACAAGGCCATGGAACATTGTGATGACAAGTATCATGGAGCTTTGTGATGACACGAGCATTCATCATTATGATGACAATAGTTCTGGAGCATTGTGATGACAAGGGCATGGAGCATTGTGATTACAGGGTCATGGAGCATTGTGATGACAACTGTCATGGAACATTGTGATGACAGGGTTCATGGAGCATTGTGATTAAAGGGGCCATGGAGCATTTTGATGACAAGGGCAGGCGAACATTTTGATTACATTGGTAATGGAGCATTGTGATGACATGGGCAGGGAACATTGTGAAGACAGGTGTAATGGAACATTGTGATTACAGGGGACATGGAGCATTTTGATGACATGGGCAGGCAACATTGTGATGACAGGTGTCATGGAGCATTGGGATGACAATTGTCATGGAACGTTGTGCTGACAGGGATCATGGAGCATTGTGATGAGACGGTCATTGGAGCATTGTGATGACAGGCGTACTGGAGCCTTCTGAGGAAAGGTGTCATGGGTCATTGTGATTACAGCGATCATGGAACATTGTGATGACAGTGGTCATGGAGCATTGTAATGAGAGGGGCCATGGAGCATTGTGATGACAGGGGTCATGGGGCATTGTGATCACAGGGGCCATGTATAATTGTGATGACAAAGGCCATGGAGCATTGTGATGACAGTTGTCATGGAGCATTGTGTTGAAAGGGGCATGGAGCATTGTGACGACAATGGTCATGGAGCATTGTGATGACTGGTATCATGGAGCATTGTTCTGAAAAAGGTCATGGGGCAGTGTAATGACAAGTATCATGGAGGATGTGATGAAAGGAGTCATGGAGCATTGTGATTAAATGGATCATGAGGCATTTTGATGACAAGAGTCATGGAACATTGTGATGACAGGGTTAATGGAGCATTGTGATTACAAGGGCTATGGAGCATTGTGATGACTGGGGTCATGGAGATTGTGATGAAAGGGGTCATGGATCACTACGATGACATGGGTAATGGAGCATTGTGATGATATGAGCATGGAGCATTGTGATGACAGGGGCCAGGGAGCATTGAGATGACAAGGGCAGGGAAAATTGTGATGATAGCAGTCATGGATCATTGTGATGATACCTGTCATGGAACATTGTGCTGACAGGGGCTATAGAGCATTGTGATGACAGGTGTCATGTGGCATTGTGATGACAGTGGTCATGGAGCATTGTAATGACACGGGCATGGAGCATTATGATGACAAGAGTTCTGGAGCATTGTGATGACAAGGGTATGGAGCATTGTGATTACAGGGGACCAGGAGCATTGTGATTACATGGGCAGTGAATATTGTGATGACAGGGGTCATGGAGCACTGTGATGACTAGTGTCATGGAACATTGTGATGACAGGGATCATGGAGCATTGTGATGAGAGGGGCCTTGGAGCATTATGATGATAGGCGTCATTTGGCATTGTGATGACAGCGGTCTTGGAGCATTGTGATGAAAGGGATCATGGAGCAATGTGATTACAGGAGCCATGGAGCATTGTGAATGCATAGGCCATGGAGCAATGAAATGACAGGGGTCAAGGAGCATTGTGATGTAAGTTGTCATGGAGCATTGTGATGACTATTGTCCATGAACATTGTGATGACATGGTTCATGGAGCATTAGGATGACAGGTGTCATGTGGAATTGTGAGGAGAGCGGTCATATAGAATTGTGATGAAAGGTATCAGGGAGGACTCTGATGACAGGGGCCGTGGAGCACTGTGATGACAGTGGTCATCTAGAATTGTGATGAAATATACCAGGGAGCATTGTGATGACAGGGGTCATGGATCACCGCAATTATAGGGGCCATGGAGCATTGTGAATACAAAGATCATGGAGCATTGAGATGACAGGGGTCATGGATCATTGTGATGACAAGAGTCCTGGAACCTTGTGATGACACGGTTCATGGAGCATTGTGATGACAAGGTTCTTCAAGCATTGTGATGACACGGGCATGGAGCATTATGATGACAAGAGTTCTGGAGCATTGTGATGACAAGGGTATGGAGCACTGTGATTACAGGGGACCAGGAGCATTGTGATTACATGGGCAGTTAATATTGTGATGACAGGGGTCATGGAGCACTGTGATGACTAGTGTCATGGAACATTGTTATGACAGGGATCATGGAGCATTGTGATGAGAGGGGCCTTAGAGCATTATGATGATAGGCGTCATGGGGCATTGTGATAACAGCGGTCTTGGAGCATTGTGATGAAAGTGGTCATGGAGCATTGTGTTGAAAGGGGCATGGAGCATTGTGACGACAATGGTCATGGAGCATTGTGATGACTGGTATCATGGAGCATTGTTCTGAAAAAGGTCATGGGGCAGTGTAATGACAAGTATCATGGAGGATGTGATGAAAGGAGTCATGGAGCATTGTGATTAAATGGATCATGAGGCATTTTGATGACAAGAGTCATGGAACATTGTGATGACAGGGCTAATGGAGCATTGTGATGACAAGGGCTATGGAGCATTGTGATGACTGGGGTCATGGAGCACTGTGATGAAAGGGGTCATGGATCACTACGATGACATGGGTAATGGAGCATTGTGATGATATGAGCATGGAGCATTGTGAGGACAGGGGCCAGGGAGCATTGAGATGACAAGGGCAGGGAACATTGTGATGACAGCAGTCATGGATCATTGTGATGATACCTGTCATGGAACATTGTGCTGACAGGGGCTATAGAGCATTGTGATGACAGGTGTCATGTGGTATTGTGATGACAGTGGTCATAGAGCATTGTGATGACAGGAGTCAAGGAGCATTGTGATGAAAGTGGTCATGGAGCACTGTGATGAAACGGGCATGGAGAATTATGATGACAAGTGTTCTGGAGCATTGTGATGATAAGGGTATGGAGCATTGTGATTACAGGGGACCAGGAGCATTGTGATTACATGGGCAGTGAATATTGTGATGACAGGGGTCATGGAGCACTGTGATGACTAGTGTCATGGAACATTGTGATGACAGGGATCATGGAGCATTGTGATAAGAGGGGCCTTGGAGCATTATGATGATAGGCATCATGGGGCATTGTGATGACAGCGGTCTTGGAGCATTGTGATGAAAGGGATCATGGAGCAATGTGATTACAGGAGCCATGGAGCATTGTGAATTCATAGGCCATGGAGCAATGAAATGACAGGGGTCAAGGAGCATTGTGATGTAATTTGTCATGGAGCATTGTGATGACAAGTGTCCATGAACATTGTGATGACACGGTTCATGGAGAATTGTGATGACAAGTGCCATGGCGAATTGTGATGACAGGTGTCATGGGGCATTGTGATGACAGTGGTCATGTAGAATTGTAATGAAAGGTATCATGGAGGACTCTGATGAGAGGGGCCGTGGAGCACTGTGATGACAGTGGTCATCTAGAATTGTGATGAAATATACCAGGGAGCATTGTGATGACAGTGGTCATGGAGCATTGTAATGACAGGGGCCATGGAGCATTGTGATGACAGGGGTCATGGGGCATTGTGATGAGAGTGGTCATGGAGCATTGTGATGAAAGGGGTCATGGAGCACTGTGATCACAGGGGCCATGTATAATTGTGATGACAAAGGCCATGGAGCATTGTGATGACAGTTGTCATAGAGCATTGTGTTGAAAGGGGCATGGAGCATTGTGACGACAATGGTCATGGAGCATTGTGATGACTGGTATCATGGAGCATTGTTCTGAAAAAGGTCATGGGGCAGTGTAATGACAAGTATCATGGAGGATGTGATGAAAGGAGTCATGGAGCATTGTGATTAAATGGATCATGAGGCATTTTGATGACAAGAGTCATGGAACATTGTGATGACAGGGTTTATGGAGCATTGTGATGACAAGGGCTATGGAGCATTGTGATGACTGGGGTCATGGAGATTGTGATGAAAGGGGTCATGGATCACTACGATGACATGGGTAATGGAGCATTGTGATGATATGAGCATGGAGCATTGTGATGACAGGGGCCAGGGAGCATTGAGATGACAAGGGCAGGGAAGATTGTGATGACAGCAGTCATGGATCATTGTGATGATACCTGTCATGGAACATTGTGCTGACAGGGGCTATAGAGCATTGTGATGACAGGTGTCATGTGGCATTGTGATGACAGTGGTCATGGAGCATTGTAATGACACGGGCATGGAGCATTATGATGACAAGAGTTCTGGAGCATTGTGATGACAAGGGTATGGAGCATTGTGATTACAGGGGACAAGGAGCATTGTGATTACATGGGCAGTGAATATTGTGATGACAGGGGTCATGGAGCACTGTGATGACTAGTGTCATGGAACATTGTGATGACAGGGATCATGGAGCATTGTGATGAGAGGGGCCTTGGAGCATTATGATGATAGGCGTCATTTGGCATTGTGATGACAGCGGTCTTGGAGCATTGTGATGAAAGGGGTCATGGAGCAATGTGATTACAGGAGCCATGGAGCATTGTGAATGCATAGGCCATGGAGCAATGAAATGACAGGGGTCAAGGAGCATTGTGATGTAAGTTGTCATGGAGCATTTTGATGACTATTGTCCATGAACATTGTGATGACATGGTTCATGGAGCATTGTGATGACAGGTGTCATGTGGAATTGTGAGGAGAGCGGTCATATAGAATTGTGATGAAAGGTATCAGGGAGGACTCTGATGACAGGGGCCGTGCAGCACTGTGATGACAGTGGTCATCTAGAATTGTGATGAAATATACCAGGGAGCATTGTGATGACAGGGGTCATGGATCACCGCAATTATAGGGGCCATGGAGCATTGTGAATACAAAGATCATGGAGCATTGAGATGACAGGGGTCATGGATCATTGTGATGACAAGAGTCCTGGAACCTTGTGATGACACGGTTCATGGAGCATTGTGATGACAAGGTTCTTCAAGCATTGTGATGACACGGGCATGGAGCATTATGATGACAAGAGTTCTGGAGCATTGTGATGACAAGGGTATGGAGCACTGTGATTACAGGGGACCAGGAGCATTGTGATTACATGGGCAGTGAATATTGTGATGACAGGGGTCATGGAGCACTGTGATGACTAGTGTCATGGAACATTGTGATGACAGGGATCATGGAGCATTGTGATGAGAGGGGCCTTAGAGCATTATGATGATAGGCGTCATGGGGCATTGTGATGACAGCGGTCTTGGAGCATTGTGATGAAAGGGGTCATGGAGCACTGTGATCACAGGGGCCATGTATAATTGTGATGACAAAGGCCATGGAGCATTGTGATGACAGTTGTCATGGAGCATTGTGTTGAAAGGGGCATGGAGCATTGTGACGACAATGGTCATGGAGCATTGTGATGACTGGTATCATGGAGCATTGTTCTGAAAAAGGTCATGGGGCAGTGTAATGACAAGTATCATGGAGGATGTGACGAAAGGTGTCATGGAGCATTGTGATTAAATGGATCATGAGGCATTTTGATGACAAGAGTCATGGAACATTGTGATGACAGGGCTAATGGAGCATTGTGATGACAAGGGCTATGGAGCATTGTGATGACTGGGGTCATGGAGCATTGTGATGAAAGGGGTCATGGATCACTACGATTACATGGGTAATGGAGCATTGTGATGATATGTGCATGGAGCATTGTGATGACAGGGGCCAGGGAGCATTGAGAATGACAGGGGCAGGGAACATTGTGATGACAGCAGTCATGGATCTTTGTGATGATACCTGTCATGGAACATTGTGCTGACAGGGGCTATAGAGCATTGTGATGACAGGTGTCATGTGGCATTGTGATGAGAGTGGTCATAGAGCATTGTGATGAAAAGGATCATGGAGCAATGTGATTACAGGTGCCATGGAGCATTGTGAATACATAAGCCATGGAGCATTGTGATGACAGCGGTCAAGGAGCATTGTTATGAAAGTGGACATGGAGCACTGTGATGACACGGGCATGCAGCATTATGATGACAAGAGTTCTGGAGCATTGTGATGACAAGTGTATGGAGCATTGTGATGACAAGGGCCATGGCCAATTCTGATGACAGGTGTCATCGGGAATTGTGATGACAGAGGTTATCTAGCATTGTGATGAAAGGTACCATGGATCACTGTGATAACAGGGGCCATGGAGCATTGTGATGATAAAGGCCATGGAGCATTTTAATGAAAAGTGTCATGGAGAATTGTGATGAGACGGGCATGGAGTATTATGATGACAAGAGTTCTGGAGCATTGCGTTGACAAGGGAATGGAGCATTGTGATTACAGGGACCATGGAGGAGAGTGATGACATCTGTCATGGAACATTGTGCTGACAGGGGCCATGGAGCATTGTGATGACAGGTATAATGTGGCATTGTAATGACAGTGGTCATAGAGCATTGTGATGAAATGGATCATGGAGCAGTGTGATTACAGGGACCATGTAGCATTGCGAATGCATAGGCTATGGAGCATTGTGATGACAGGAGTCAAGGAGCATTGTGATGTAAGTGGTCATGGATCATTGTGATGACAAGTGTCCTGGACCATTGTGATGACACGGGTCATGGAGCATTGTGATGGCAAGGGCCATGGCGAATTGTGATGACAAGTGTCTTGGGGCATTGTGATGACAGTGGTCATCTAGAATTGTGATAAAAGGTATCATGGAGCACTGTGATGACAGGGGCCATGGAGTATTGTAATGACAAGGCCATGGAACATTGTGATGACAAGTATCATGGAGCTTTGTGATGACACGAGCATTCATCATTATGATGACAATAGTTCTGGAGCATTGTGATGACAAGGGCATGGAGCATTGTGATTACAGGGTCATGGAGTATTGTGATGACAACTGTCATGGAACATTGTGATGACAGGGTTCATGGAGCATTGTGATTAAAGGGGCCATGGAGCATTTTGATGACAAGGGCAGGCGAACATTTTGATTACATTGGTAATGGAGCATTGTGATGACATGGGCAGGGAACATTGTGAAGACAGGTGTAATGGAACATTGTGATTACAGGGGACATGGAGCATTTTGATGACATGGGCAGGCAACATTGTGATGACAGGTGTCATGGAGCATTGGGATGACAATTGTCATGGAACGTTGTGCTGACAGGGATCATGGAGCATTGTGATGAGACGGTCATTGGAGCATTGTGATGACAGGCGTACTGGAGCCTTCTGAGGAAAGGTGTCATGGGTCATTGTGATTACAGCGATCATGGAACATTGTGATGACAGTGGTCATGGAGCATTGTAATGAGAGGGGCCATGGAGCATTGTGATGACAGGGGTCATGGGGCATTGTGATCACAGGGGCCATGTATAATTGTGATGACAAAGGCCATGGAGCATTGTGATGACAGTTGTCATGGAGCATTGTGTTGAAAGGGGCATGGAGCATTGTGACGACAATGGTCATGGAGCATTGTGATGACTGGTATCATGGAGCATTGTTCTGAAAAAGGTCATGGGGCAGTGTAATGACAAGTATCATGGAGGATGTGATGAAAGGAGTCATGGAGCATTGTGATTAAATGGATCATGAGGCATTTTGATGACAAGAGTCATGGAACGTTGTGATGACAGGGCTAATGGAGCATTGTGATGACAAGGGCTATGGAGCATTGTGATGACTGGGGTCATGGAGCACTGTGATGAAAGGGGTCATGGATCACTACGATGACATGGGTAATGGAGCATTGTGATGATATGAGCATGGAGCATTGTGAGGACAGGTGCCAGGGAGCATTGAGATGACAAGGGCAGGGAACATTGTGATGACAGCAGTCACGGATCATTGTGATGATACCTGTCATGGAACATTGTGCTGACAGGGGCTATAGAGCATTGTGATGACAGGTGTCATGTGGTATTGTGATGACAGTGGTCATAGAGCATTGTGATGACAGGAGTCAAGGAGCATTGTGATGAAAGTGGTCATGGAGCACTGTGATGAAACGGGCATGGAGAATTATGATGACAAGTGTTCTGGAGCATTGTGATGATAAGGGTATGGAGCATTGTGATTACAGGGGACCAGGAGCATTGTGATTACATGGGCAGTGAATATTGTGATGACAGGGGTCATGGAGCACTGTGATGAATAGTGTCATGGAACATTGTGATGACAGGGATCATGGAGCATTGTGATGAGAGGGGCCTTGGAGCATTATGATGATAGGCATCATGGGGCATTGTGATGACAGCGGTCTTGGAGCATTGTGATGAAAGGGATCATGGAACAATGTGATTACAGGAGCCATGGAGCATTGTGAATGCATAGGCCATGGAGCAATGAAATGACAGGGGTCAAGGAGCATTGTGATGTAAGTTGTCATGGAGCATTGTGATGACAAGTGTCCATGAACATTGTGATGACATGGTTCATGGAGCATTGTGATGACAAATGCCATGGCGAATTGTGATGACAGGTGTCATGGGGCATTGTGTTGAAAGGGGCATGGAGCATTGTGACGACAATGGTCATGGAGCATTGTGATGACTGGTATCATGGAGCATTGTTCTGAAAAAGGTCATGGGGCAGTGTAATGACAAGTATCATGGAGGATGTGATGAAAGGAGTCATGGAGCATTGTGATTAAATGGATCATGAGGCATTTTAATGACAAGAGTCATGGAACATTGTGATGACAGGGCTAATGGAGCATTGTGATGACAAGGGCTATGGAGCATTGTGATGACTGGGGTCATGGAGCATTGTGATGAAAGGGGTCATGGATCACTACGATGACATGGGTAATGGAGCATTGTGATGATATGTGCATGGAGCATTGTGATGACAGGGGCCAGGGAGCATTGAGAATGACAGGGGCAGGGAACATTGTGATGACAGCACTCATGGATCTTTGTGATGATACCTGTCATGGAACATTGTGCTGACAGGGGCTATAGAGCATTGTGATGACAGGTGTCATGTGGCATTGTGATGAGAGTGGTCATAGAGCATTGTGATGAAAAGGATCATGGAGCAATGTGATTACAGGTGCCATGGAGCATTGTGAATACATAAGCCATGGAGCATTGTGATGACAGGGGTCAAGGAGCATTGTTATGAAAGTGGACATGGAGCACTGTGATGACACGGGTATGCAGCATTATGATGACAAGAGTTCTGGAGCATTGTGCTGACAAGTGTATGGAGCATTGTGATGACAAGGGCCATGGCCAATTCTGATGACAGGTGTCATCGGGAATTGTGATGACAGAGGTTATCTAGCATTGTGATGAAAGGTACCATGGATCACTGTGATAACAGGGGCCATGGAGCATTGTGATGATAAAGGCCATGGAGCATTTTAATGAAAACTGTCATGGAGAATTGTGATGAGACGGGCATGGAGCATTATGATGACAAGAGTTCTGGAGCATTGCGTTGACAAGGGAATGGAGCATTGTGATTACAGGGACCATGGAGGAGAGTGATGACATCTGTCATGGAACATTGTGCTGACAGGGGCCAAGGAGCATTGTGATGACAGGTATAATGTGGCATTGTAATGACAGTGGTCATAGAGCATTGTGATGAAATGGATCATGGAGCAATGTGATTACAGGGACCATGTAGCATTGCGAATGCATAGGCTATGGAGCATTGTGATGACAGGAGTCAAGGAGCATTGTGATGTAAGTGGTCATGGATCATTGTGATGACAAGTGTCCTGGACCATTGTGATGACACGGGTCATGGAGCATTGTGATGGCAAGGGCCATGGCGAATTGTGATGACAAGTGTCTTGGGGCATTGTGATGACAGTGGTCATGGAGCATTGTGATGAAAGGGGTCATGGAGCACTGTGATCAGAGGGGCCATGTATAATTGTGATGACAAAGGCCATGGAGCATTGTGATGACAGTTGTCATGGAGCATTGTGTTGAAAGGGGCATGGAGCATTGTGACGACAATGGTCATGGAGCATTGTGATGACTGGTATCATGGAGCATTGTTCTGAAAAAGGTCATGGGGCAGTGTAATGACAAGTATCATGGAGGATGTGATGAAAGGAGTCATGGAGCATTGTGATTAAATGGATCATGAGGCATTTTGATGACAAGAGTCATGGAACATTGTGATGACAGGGCTAATGGAGCATTGTGATGACAAGGGCTATGGAGCATTGTGATGACTGGGGTCATGGAGCATTGTGATGAAAGGGGTCATGGATCACTACGATGACATGGGTAATGGAGCATTGTGATGATATGTGCATGGAGCATTGTGATGACAGGGGCCAGGGAGCATTGAGAATGACAGGGGCAGGGAACATTGTGATGACAGCAGTCATGGATCTTTGTGATGATACCTGTCATGGAACATTGTGATGACAGGGGCTATAGAGCATTGTGATGACAGGTGTCATGTGGCATTGTGATGACAGTGGTCATAGAGCATTGTGATGAAAAGGATCATGGAGCAATGTGATTACAGGTGCCATGGAGCATTGTGAATACATAAGCCATGGAGCATTGTGATTACAGGGGTCAAGGAGCTTTGTTATGAAAGTGGACATGGAGCACTGTGATGACACGGGTATGCAGCATTATGATGACAAGAGTTCTGGAGCATTGTGCTGACAAGTGTATGGAGCATTGTGATGACAAGGGCCATGGCCAATTCTGATGACAGGTGTCATCGGGAATTGTGATGACAGAGGTTATCTAGCATTGTGATGAAAGGTACCATGGATCACTGTGATAACAGGGGCCATGGAGCATTGTGATGATAAAGGCCATGGAGCATTTTAATGAAAAGTGTCATGGAGAATTGTGATGAGACGGGCATGGAGCATTATGATGACAAGAGTTCTGGAGCATTGCGTTGACAAGGGAATGGAGCATTGTGATTACAGGGACCATGGAGGAGAGTGATGACATCTGTCATGGAACATTGTGCTGACAGGGGCCATGGAGCATTGTGATGACAGGTATAATGTGGCATTGTAATGACAGTGGTCATAGAGCATTGTGATGAAATGGATCATGGAGCAATGTGATTACAGGGACCATGTAGCATTGCGAATGCATAGGCTATGGAGCATTGTGATGACAGGAGTCAAGGAGCATTGTGATGTAAGTGGTCATGGATCATTGTGATGACAAGTGTCCTGGACCATTGTGATGACACGGGTCATGGAGCATTGTGATGGGAAGGGCCATGGCGAATTGTGATGACAAGTGTCTTGGGGCATTGTGATGACAGTGGTCATCTAGAATTGTGATAAAAGGTATCATGGAGCACTGTGATGACAGGAGCCATGGAGTATTGTAATGACAAGGCCATGGAACATTGTGATGACAAGTATCATGGAGCTTTGTGATGACACGAGCATTCATCATTATGATGACAAGAGTTCTGGAGCATTGTGATGACAAGGGTATGGAGCATTGTGATTACAGGGGACCAGGAGCATTGTGATTACATGGGCAGTGAATATTGTGATGACAGGGGTCATGGAGCACTGTGATGACTAGTGTCATGGAACATTGTGATGACAGGGATCATGGAGCATTGTGATGAGAGGGGCCTTGGAGCATTATGATGATAGGCGTCATTTGGCATTGTGATGACAGCGGTCTTGGAGCATTGTGATGAAAGGGATCATGGAGCAATGTGATTACAGGAGCCATGGAGCATTGTGAATGCATAGGCCATGGAGCAATGAAATGACAGGGGTCAAGGAGCATTGTGATGTAAGTTGTCATGGAGCATTGTGATGACAAGTGTCCATGAACATTGTGATGACACGGTTCATGGAGAATTGTGATGACAAGTGCCATGGCGAATTGTGATGACAGGTGTCATGGGGCATTGTGATGACAGTGGTCATGTAGAATTGTAATGAAAGGTATCATGGAGGACTCTGATGAGAGGGGCCGTGGAGCACTGTGATGACAGTGGTCATCTAGAATTGTGATGAAATATACCAGGGAGCATTGTGATGACAGGGGTCATGGAGCATTGTAATGACAGGGGCCATGGAGCATTGTGATGACAGGGGTCATGGGGCATTGTGATGAGAGTGGTCATGGAGCATTGTGATGAAAGGGGTCATGGAGCACTGTGATCACAGGGGCCATGTATAATTGTGATGACAAAGGCCATGGAGCATTGTGATGACAGTTGTCATGGAGCATTGTGTTGAAAGGGGCATGGAGCATTGTGACGACAATGGTCATGGAGCATTGTGATGACTGGTATCATGGAGCATTGTTCTGAAAAAGGTCATGGGGCAGTGTAATGACAAGTATCATGGAGGATGTGATGAAAGGAGTCATGGAGCATTGTGATTAAATGGATCATGAGGCATTTTGATGACAAGAGTCATGGAACATTGTGATGACAGGGTTTATGGAGCATTGTGATGACAAGGGCTATGGAGCATTGTGATGACTGGGGTCATGGAGATTGTGATGAAAGGGGTCATGGATCACTACGATGACATGGGTAATGGAGCATTGTGATGATATGAGCATGGAGCATTGTGATGACAGGGGCCAGGGAGCATTGAGATGACAAGGGCAGGGAAGATTGTGATGACAGCAGTCATGGATCATTGTGATGATACCTGTCATGGAACATTGTGCTGACAGGGGCTATAGAGCATTGTGATGACAGGTGTCATGTGGCATTGTGATGACAGTGGTCATGGAGCATTGTAATGACACGGGCATGGAGCATTATGATGACAAGAGTTCTGGAGCATTGTGATGACAAGGGTATGGAGCATTGTGATTACAGGGGACAAGGAGCATTGTGATTACATGGGCAGTGAATATTGTGATGACAGGGGTCATGGAGCACTGTGATGACTAGTGTCATGGAACATTGTGATGACAAGGATCATGGAGCATTGTGATGAGAGGGGCCTTGGAGCATTATGATGATAGGCGTCATTTGGCATTGTGATGACAGCGGTCTTGGAGCATTGTGATGAAAGGGGTCATGGAGCAATGTGATTACAGGAGCCATGGAGCATTGTGAATGCATAGGCCATGGAGCAATGAAATGACAGGGGTCAAGGAGCATTGTGATGTAAGTTGTCATGGAGCATTGTGATGACTATTGTCCATGAACATTGTGATGACATGGTTCATGGAGCATTGTGATGACAGGTGTCATGTGGAATTGTGAGGAGAGCGGTCATATAGAATTGTGATGAAAGGTATCAGGGAGGACTCTGATGACAGGGGCCGTGCAGCACTGTGATGACAGTGGTCATCTAGAATTGTGATGAAATATACCAGGGAGCATTGTGATGACAGGGGTCATGGATCACCGCAATTATAGGGGCCATGGAGCATTGTGAATACAAAGATCATGGAGCATTGAGATGACAGGGGTCATGGATCATTGTGATGACAAGAGTCCTGGAACCTTGTGATGACACGGTTCATGGAGCATTGTGATGACAAGGTTCTTCAAGCATTGTGATGACACGGGCATGGAGCATTATGATGACAAGAGTTCTGGAGCATTGTGATGACAAGGGTATGGAGCACTGTGATTACAGGGGACCAGGAGCATTGTGATTACATGGGCAGTGAATATTGTGATGACAGGGGTCATGGAGCACTGTGATGACTAGTGTCATGGAACATTGTGATGAGAGGGATCATGGAGCATTGTGATGAGAGGGGCCTTAGAGCATTATGATGATAGGCGTCATGGGGCATTGTGATGACAGCGGTCTTGGAGCATTGTGATGAAAGGGGTCATGGAGCACTGTGATCACAGGGGCCATGTATAATTGTGATGACAAAGGCCATGGAGCATTGTGATGACAGTTGTCATGGAGCATTGTGTTGAAAGGGGCATGGAGCATTGTGACGACAATGGTCATGGAGCATTGTGATGACTGGTATCATGGAGCATTGTTCTGAAAAAGGTCATGGGGCAGTGTAATGACAAGTATCATGGAGGATGTGACGAAAGGTGTCATGGAGCATTGTGATTAAATGGATCATGAGGCATTTTGATGACAAGAGTCATGGAACATTGTGATGACAGGGCTAATGGAGCATTGTGATGACAAGGGCTATGGAGCACTGTGATGACTGGGGTCATGGAGCATTGTGATGAAAGGGGTCATGGATCACTACGATGACATGGGTAATGGAGCATTGTGATGATATGTGCATGGAGCATTGTGATGACAGGGGCCAGGGAGCATTGAGAATGACAGGGGCAGGGAACATTGTGATGACAGCAGTCATGGATCTTTGTGATGATACCTGTCATGGAACATTGTGCTGACAGGGGCTATAGAGCATTGTGATGACAGGTGTCATGTGGCATTGTGATGAGAGTGGTCATAGAGCATTGTGATGAAAAGGATCATGGAGCAATGTGATTACAGGTGCCATGGAGCATTGTGAATACATAAGCCATGGAGCATTGTGATGACAGCGGTCAAGGAGCATTGTTATGAAAGTGGACATGGAGCACTGTGATGACACGGGCATGCAGCATTATGATGACAAGAGTTCTGGAGCATTGTGATGACAAGTGTATGGAGCATTGTGATGACAAGGGCCATGGCCAATTCTGATGACAGGTGTCATCGGGAATTGTGATGACAGAGGTTATCTAGCATTGTTATGAAAGGTACCATGGATCACTGTGATAACAGGGGCCATGGAGCATTGTGATGATAAAGGCCATGGAGCATTTTAATGAAAAGTGTCATGGAGAATTGTGATGAGACGGGCATGGAGCATTATGATGACAAGAGTTCTGGAGCATTGCGTTGACAAGGGAATGGAGCATTGTGATTACAGGGACCATGGAGGAGAGTGATGACATCTGTCATGGAACATTGTGCTGACAGGGGCCATGGAGCATTGTGATGACAGGTATAATGTGGCATTGTAATGACAGTGGTCATAGAGCATTGTGATGAAATGGATCATGGAGCAGTGTGATTACAGGGACCATGTAGCATTGCGAATGCATAGGCTATGGAGCATTGTGATGACAGGAGTCAAGGAGCATTGTGATGTAAGTGGTCATGGATCATTGTGATGACAAGTGTCCTGGACCATTGTGATGACACGGGTCATGGAGCATTGTGATGGCAAGGGCCATGGCGAATTGTGATGACAAGTGTCTTGGGGCATTGTGATGACAGTGGTCATCTAGAATTGTGATAAAAGGTATCATGGAGCACTGTGATGACAGGGGCCATGGAGTATTGTAATGACAAGGCCATGGAACATTGTGATGACAAGTATCATGGAGCTTTGTGATGACACGAGCATTCATCATTATGATGACAATAGTTCTGGAGCATTGTGATGACAAGGGCATGGAGCATTGTGATTACAGGGTCATGGAGCATTGTGATGACAACTGTCATGGAACATTGTGATGACAGGGTTCATGGAGCATTGTGATTAAAGGGGCCATGGAGCATTTTGATGACAAGGGCAGGCGAACATTTTGATTACATTGGTAATGGAGCATTGTGATGACATGGGCAGGGAACATTGTGAAGACAGGTGTAATGGAACATTGTGATTACAGGGGACATGGAGCATTTTGATGACATGGGCAGGCAACATTGTGATGACAGGTGTCATGGAGCATTGGGATGACAATTGTCATGGAACGTTGTGCTGACAGGGATCATGGAGCATTGTGATGAGACGGTCATTGGAGCATTGTGATGACAGGCGTACTGGAGCCTTCTGAGGAAAGGTGTCATGGGTCATTGTGATTACAGCGATCATGGAACATTGTGATGACAGTGGTCATGGAGCATTGTAATGAGAGGGGCCATGGAGCATTGTGATGACAGGGGTCATGGGGCATTGTGATCACAGGGGCCATGTATAATTGTGATGACAAAGGCCATGGAGCATTGTGATGACAGTTGTCATGGAGCATTGTGTTGAAAGGGGCATGGAGCATTGTGACGACAATGGTCATGGAGCATTGTGATGACTGGTATCATGGAGCATTGTTCTGAAAAAGGTCATGGGGCAGTGTAATGACAAGTATCATGGAGGATGTGATGAAAGGAGTCATGGAGCATTGTGATTAAATGGATCATGAGGCATTTTGATGACAAGAGTCATGGAACGTTGTGATGACAGGGCTAATGGAGCATTGTGATGACAAGGGCTATGGAGCATTGTGATGACTGGGGTCATGGAGCACTGTGATGAAAGGGGTCATGGATCACTACGAGGACATGGGTAATGGAGCATTGTGATGATATGAGCATGGAGCATTGTGAGGACAGGGGCCAGGGAGCATTGAGATGACAAGGGCAGGGAACATTGTGATGACAGCAGTCACGGATCATTGTGATGATACCTGTCATGGAACATTGTGCTGACAGGGGCTATAGAGCATTGTGATGACAGGTGTCATGTGGTATTGTGATGACAGTGGTCATAGAGCATTGTGATGACAGGAGTCAAGGAGCATTGTGATGAAAGTGGTCATGGAGCACTGTGATGAAACGGGCATGGAGAATTATGATGACAAGTGTTCTGGAGCATTGTGATGATAAGGGTATGGAGTATTGTGATTACAGGGGACCAGGAGCATTGTGATTACATGGGCAGTGAATATTGTGATGACAGGGGTCATGGAGCACTGTGATGACTAGTGTCATGGAACATTGTGATGACAGGGATCATGGAGCATTGTGATAAGAGGGGCCTTGGAGCATTATGATGATAGGCATCATGGGGCATTGTGATGACAGCGGTCTTGGAGCATTGTGATGAAAGGGATCATGGAACAATGTGATTACAGGAGCCATGGAGCATTGTGAATTCATAGGCCATGGAGCAATGAAATGACAGGGGTCAAGGAGCATTGTGATGTAAGTTGTCATGGAGCATTGTGATGACAAGTGTCCATGAACATTGTGATGACACGGTTCATGGAGAATTGTGATGACAAGTGCCATGGCGAATTGTGATGACAGGTGTCATGGGGCATTGTGATGACAGTGGTCATGTAGAATTGTAATGAAAGGTATCATGGAGGACTCTGATGAGAGGGGCCGTGGAGCACTGTGATGACAGTGGTCATCTAGAATTGTGATGAAATATACCAGGGAGCATTGTGATGACAGGGGTCATGGAGCATTGTAATGACAGGGGCCATGGAGCATTGTGATGACAGGGGTCATGGGGCATTGTGATGAGAGTGGTCATGGAGCATTGTGATGAAAGGGGTCATGGAGCACTGTGATCACAGGGGCCATGTATAATTGTGATGACAAAGGCCATGGAGCATTGTGATGACAGTTGTCATGGAGCATTGTGTTGAAAGGGGCATGGAGCATTGTGACGACAATGGTCATGGAGCATTGTGATGACTGGTATCATGGAGCATTGTTCTGAAAAAGGTCATGGGGCAGTGTAATGACAAGTATCATGGAGGATGTGATGAAAGGAGTCATGGAGCATTGTGATTAAATGGATCATGAGGCATTTTGATGACAAGAGTCATGGAACATTGTGATGACAGGGTTTATGGAGCATTGTGATGACAAGGGCTATGGAGCATTGTGATGACTGGGGTCATGGAGATTGTGATGAAAGGGGTCATGGATCACTACGATGACATGGGTAATGGAGCATTGTGATGATATGAGCATGGAGCATTGTGATGACAGGGGCCAGGGAGCATTGAGATGACAAGGGCAGGGAAGATTGTGATGACAGCAGTCATGGATCATTGTGATGATACCTGTCATGGAACATTGTGCTGACAGGGGCTATAGAGCATTGTGATGACAGGTGTCATGTGGCATTGTGATGACAGTGGTCATGGAGCATTGTAATGACACGGGCATGGAGCATTATGATGACAAGAGTTCTGGAGCATTGTGATGACAAGGGTATGGAGCATTGTGATTACAGGGGACAAGGAGCATTGTGATTACATGGGCAGTGAATATTGTGATGACAGGGGTCATGGAGCACTGTGATGACTAGTGTCATGGAACATTGTGATGACAGGGATCATGGAGCATTGTGATGAGAGGGGCCTTGGAGCATTATGATGATAGGCGTCATTTGGCATTGTGATGACAGCGGTCTTGGAGCATTGTGATGAAAGGGGTCATGGAGCAATGTGATTACAGGAGCCATGGAGCATTGTGAATGCATAGGCCATGGAGCAATGAAATGACAGGGGTCAAGGAGCATTGTGATGTAAGTTGTCATGGAGCATTTTGATGACTATTGTCCATGAACATTGTGATGACATGGTTCATGGAACATTGTGATGACAGGTGTCATGTGGAATTGTGAGGAGAGCGGTCATATAGAATTATGATGAAAGGTATCAGGGAGGACTCTGATGACAGGGGCCGTGCAGCACTGTGATGACAGTGGTCATCTAGAATTGTGATGAAATATACCAGGGAGCATTGTGATGACAGGGGTCATGGATCACCGCAATTATAGGGGCCATGGAGCATTGTGAATACAAAGATCATGGAGCATTGAGATGACAGGGGTCACGGATCATTGTGATGACAAGAGTCCTGGAACCTTGTGATGACACGGTTCATGGAGCATTGTGATGACAAGGTTCTTCAAGCATTGTGATGACACGGGCATGGAGCATTATGATGACAAGAGTTCTGGAGCATTGTGATGACAAGGGTATGGAGCACTGTGATTACAGGGGACCAGGAGCATTGTGATTACATGGGCAGTGAATATTGTGATGACAGGGGTCATGGAGCACTGTGATGACTAGTGTCATGGAACATTGTGATGACAGGGATCATGGAGCATTGTGATGAGAGGGGCCTTAGAGCATTATGATGATAGGCGTCATGGGGCATTGTGATGACAGGGGTCTTGGAGCATTGTGATGAAAGGGGTCATGGAGCACTGTGATCACAGGGGCCATGTATAATTGTGATGACAAAGGCCATGGAGCATTGTGATGACAGTTGTCATGGAGCATTGTGTTGAAAGGGGCATGGAGCATTGTGACGACAATGGTCATGGAGCATTGTGATGACTGGTATCATGGAGCATTGTTCTGAAAAAGGTCATGGGGCAGTGTAATGACAAGTATCATGGAGGATGTGACGAAAGGTGTCATGGAGCATTGTGATTAAATGGATCATGAGGCATTTTGATGACAAGAGTCATGGAACATTGTGATGACAGGGCTAATGGAGCATTGTGATGACAAGGGCTATGGAGCATTGTGATGACTGGGGTCATGGAGCATTGTGATGAAAGGGGTCATGGATCACTACGATGACATGGGTAATGGAGCATTGTGATGATATGTGCATGGAGCATTGTGATGACAGGGGCCAGGGAGCATTGAGAATGACAGGGGCAGGGAACATTGTGATGACAGCAGTCATGGATCTTTGTGATGATACCTGTCATGGAACATTGTGCTGACAGGGGCTATAGAGCATTGTGATGACAGGTGTCATGTGGCATTGTGATGAGAGTGGTCATAGAGCATTGTGATGAAAAGGATCATGGAGCAATGTGATTACAGGTGCCATGGAGCATTGTGAATACATAAGCCATGGAGCATTGTGATGACAGCGGTCAAGGAGCATTGTTATGAAAGTGGACATGGAGCACTGTGATGACACGGGCATGCAGCATTATGATGACAAGAGTTCTGGAGCATTGTGATGACAAGTGTATGGAGCATTGTGATGACAAGGGCCATGGCCAATTCTGATGACAGGTGTCATCGGGAATTGTGATGACAGAGGTTATCTAGCATTGTGATGAAAGGTACCATGGATCACTGTGATAACAGGGGCCATGGAGCATTGTGATGATAAAGGCCATGGAGCATTTTAATGAAAAGTGTCATGGAGAATTGTGATGAGACGGGCATGGAGTATTATGATGACAAGAGTTCTGGAGCATTGCGTTGACAAGGGAATGGAGCATTGTGATTACAGGGACCATGGAGGAGAGTGATGACATCTGTCATGGAACATTGTGCTGACAGGGGCCATGGAGCATTGTGATGACAGGTATAATGTGGCATTGTAATGACAGTGGTCATAGAACATTGTGATGAAATGGATCATGGAGCAGTGTGATTACAGGGACCATGTAGCATTGCGAATGCATAGGCTATGGAGCATTGTGATGACAGGAGTCAAGGAGCATTGTGATGTAAGTGGTCATGGATCATTGTGATGACAAGTGTCCTGGACCATTGTGATGACACGGGTCATGGAGCATTGTGATGGCAAGGGCCATGGCGAATTGTGATGACAAGTGTCTTGGGGCATTGTGATGACAGTGGTCATCTAGAATTGTGATAAAAGGTATCATGGAGCACTGTGATGACAGGGGCCATGGAGTATTGTAATGACAAGGCCATGGAACATTGTGATGACAAGTATCATGGAGCTTTGTGATGACACGAGCATTCATCATTATGATGACAAGAGTTCTGGAGCATTGTGATGACAAGGGCATGGAGCATTGTGATTACAGGGTCATGGAGCATTGTGATGACAACTGTCATGGAACATTGTGATGACAGGGTTCATGGAGCATTGTGATTAAAAGGGCCATGGAGCATTTTGATGACAAGGGCAGGCGAACATTTTGATTACATTGGTAATGGAGCATTGTGATGACATGGGCAGGGAACATTGTGAAGACAGGTGTAATGGAACATTGTGATTACAGGGGACATGGAGCATTTTGATGACATGGGCAGGCAACATTGTGATGACAGGTGTCATGGAGCATTGTGATGACAATTGTCATGGAACGTTGTGCTGACAGGGATCATGGAGCATTGTGATGAGACGGTCATTGGAGCATTGTGATGACAGGCGTACTGGAGCCTTCTGAGGAAAGGTGTCATGGGTCATTGTGATTACAGCGATCATGGAACATTGTGATGACAGTGGTCATGGAGCATTGTAATGAGAGGGGCCATGGAGCATTGTGATGACAGGGGTCATGGGGCATTGTGATCACAGGGGCCATGTATAATTGTGATGACAAAGGCCATGGAGCATTGTGATGACAGTTGTCATGGAGCATTGTGTTGAAAGGGGCATGGAGCATTGTGACGACAATGGTCATGGAGCATTGTGATGACTGGTATCATGGAGCATTGTTCTGAAAAAGGTCATGGGGCAGTGTAATGACAAGTATCATGGAGGATGTGATGAAAGGAGTCATGGAGGATTGTGATTAAATGGATCATGAGGCATTTTGATGACAAGAGTCATGGAACATTGTGATGACAGGGCTAATGGAGCATTGTGATGACAAGGGCTATGGAGCATTGTGATGACTGGGGTCATGGAGCACTGTGATGAAAGGGGTCATGGATCACTACGATGACATGGGTAATGGAGCATTGTGATGATATGAGCATGGAGCATTGTGAGGACAGGGGCCAGGGAGCATTGAGATGACAAGGGCAGGGAAGATTGTGATGACAGCAGTCATGGATCATTGTGATGATACCTGTCATGGAACATTGTGCTGACAGGGGCTATAGAGCATTGTGATGACAGGTGTCATGTGGCATTGTGATGAGAGTGGTCATAGAGCATTGTGATGAAAAGGATCATGGAGCAATGTGATTACAGGTGCCATGGAGCATTGTGAATACATAAGCCATGGAGCATTGTGATGACAGCGGTCAAGGAGCATTGTTATGAAAGTGGACATGGAGCACTGTGATGACACGGGCATGCAGCATTATGATGACAAGAGTTCTGGAGCATTGTGATGACAAGTGTATGGAGCATTGTGATGACAAGGGCCATGGCCAATTCTAATGACAGGTGTCATCGGGAATTGTGATGACAGAGGTTATCTAGCATTGTGATGAAAGGTACCATGGATCTCTGTGATAACAGGGGCCATGGAGCATTGTGATGATAAAGGCCATGGAGCATTTTAATGAAAAGTGTCATGGAGAATTGTGATGAGACGGGCATGGAGCATTATGATGACAAGAGTTCTGGAGCATTGCGTTGACAAGGGAATGGAGCATTGTGATTACAGGGACCATGGAGGAGAGTGATGACATCTGTCATGGAACATTGTGCTGACAGGGGCCATGGAGCATTGTGATGACAGGTATAATGTGGCATTGTAATGACAGTGGTCATAGAGCATTGTGATGAAATGGATCATGGAGCAGTGTGATTACAGGGACCATGTAGCATTGCGAATGCATAGGCTATGGAGCATTGTGATGACAGGAGTCAAGGAGCATTGTGATGTAAGTGGTCATGGATCATTGTGATGACAATTGTCCTGGACCATTGTGATGACACGGGTCATGGAGCATTGTGATGGCAAGGGCCATGGCGAATTGTGATGACAAGTGTCTTGGGGCATTGTGATGAAAGTGGTCATCTAGAATTGTGATAAAAGGTATCATGGAGCACTGTGATGACAGGGGCCATGGAGTATTGTAATGACAAGGCCATGGAACATTGTGATGACAAGTATCATGGAGCTTTGTGATGACACGAGCATTCATCATTATGATGACAAGAGTTCTGGAGCATTGTGATGACAAGGGCATGGAGCATTGTGATTACAGGGTCATGGAGCATTGTGATGACAACTGTCATGGAACATTGTGATGACAGGGTTCATGGAGCATTGTGATTAAAAGGGCCATGGAGCATTTTGATGACAAGGGCAGGCGAACATTTTGATTACATTGGTAATGGAGCATTGTGATGACATGGGCAGGGAACATTGTGAAGACAGGTGTAATGGAACATTGTGATTACAGGGGACATGGAGCATTTTGATGACATGGGCAGGCAACATTGTGATGACAGGTGTCATGGAGCATTGTGATGACAATTGTCATGGAACGTTGTGCTGACAGGGATCATGGAGCATTGTGATGAGACGGTCATTGGAGCATTGTGATGACAGGCGTACTGGAGCCTTCTGAGGAAAGGTGTCATGGGTCATTGTGATTACAGCGATCATGGAACATTGTGATGACAGTGGTCATGGAGCATTGCAATGAGAGGGGCCATGGAGCATTGTGATGACAGGGGTCATGGGGCATTGTGATCACAGGGGCCATGTATAATTGTGATGACAAAGGCCATGGAGCATTGTGATGACAGTTGTCATGGAGCATTGTGTTGAAAGGGGCATGGAGCATTGTGACGACAATGGTCATGGAGCATTGTGATGACTGGTATCATGGAGCATTGTTCTGAAAAAGGTCATGGGGCAGTGTAATGACAAGTATCATGGAGGATGTGACGAAAGGTGTCATGGAGCATTGTGATTAAATGGATCATGAGGCATTTTGATGACAAGAGTCATGGAACATTGTGATGACAGGGCTAATGGAGCATTGTGATGACAAGGGCTATGGAGCATTGTGATGACTGGGGTCATGGAGCACTGTGATGAAAGGGGTCATGGATCACTACGATGACATGGGTAATGGAGCATTGTGATGATATGAGCATGGAGCATTGTGAGGACAGGGGCCAGGGAGCATTGAGATGACAAGGGCAGGGAACATTGTGATGACAGCAGTCATGGATCATTGTGATGATACCTTTCATGGAACATTGTGCTGACAGGGGCTATAGAGCATTGTGATGACAGGTGTCATGTGGCATTGTGATGACAGTGGTCATGGAGCATTGTAATGACACGGGCATGGAGCATTATGATGACAAGAGTTCTGGAGCATTGTGATGACAAGGGTATGGAGCATTGTGATTACAGGGGACAAGGAGCATTGTGATTACATGGGCAGTGAATATTGTGATGACAGGGGTCATGGAGCACTGTGATGACTAGTGTCATGGAACATTGTGATGACAGGGATCATGGAGCATTGTGATAAGAGGGGCCTTGGAGCATTATGATGATAGGCATCATGGGGCATTGTGATGACAGCGGTCTTGGAGCATTGTGATGAAAGGGATCATGGAGCAATGTGATTACAGGAGCCATGGAGCATTGTGAATTCATAGGCCATGGAGCAATGAAATGACAGGGGTCAAGGAGCATTGTGATGTAAGTTGTCATGGAGCATTGTGATGACAAGTGTCCATGAACATTGTGATGACACGGTTCATGGAGAAATGTGATGACAAGTGCCATGGCGAATTGTGATGACAGGTGTCATGGGGCATTGTGATGACAGTGGTCATGTAGAATTGTAATGAAAGGTATCATGGAGGACTCTGATGAGAGGGGCCGTGGAGCACTGTGATGACAGTGGTCATCTAGAATTGTGATGAAATATACCAGGGAGCATTGTGATGACAGGGGTCATGGAGCATTGTAATGACAGGGGCCATGGAGCATTGTGATGACAGGGGTCATGGGGCATTGTGATGAGAGTGGTCATGGAGCATTGTGATGAAAGGGGTCATGGAGCACTGTGATCACAGGGGCCATGTATAATTGTGATGACAAAGGCCATGGAGCATTGTGATGACAGTTGTCATGGAGCATTGTGTTGAAAGGGGCATGGAGCATTGTGACGACAATGGTCATGGAGCATTGTGATGACTGGTATCATGGAGCATTGTTCTGAAAAAGGTCATGGGGCAGTGTAATGACAAGTATCATGGAGGATGTGATGAAAGGAGTCATGGAGCATTGTGATTAAATGGATCATGAGGCATTTTGATGACAAGAGTCATGGAACATTGTGATGACAGGGTTTATGGAGCATTGTGATGACAAGGGCTATGGAGCATTGTGATGACTGGGGTCATGGAGATTGTGATGAAAGGGGTCATGGATCACTACGATGACATGGGTAATGGAGCATTGTGATGATATGAGCATGGAGCATTGTGATGACAGGGGCCAGGGAGCATTGAGATGACAAGGGCAGGGAACATTGTGATGACAGCAGTCATGGATCATTGTGATGATACCTGTCATGGAACATTGTGCTGACAGGGGCTATAGAGCATTGTGATGACAGGTGTCATGTGGCATTGTGATGACAGTGGTCATGGAGCATTGTAATGACACGGGCATGGAGCATTATGATGACAAGAGTTCTGGAGCATTGTGATGACAAGGGTATGGAGCATTGTGATTACAGGGGACAAGGAGCATTGTGATTACATGGGCAGTGAATATTGTGATGACAGGGGTCATGGAGCACTGTGATGACTAGTGTCATGGAACATTGTGATGACAGGGATCATGGAGCATTGTGATGAGAGGGGCCTTGGAGCACTATGATGATAGGCGTCATTTGGCATTGTGATGACAGCGGTCTTGGAGCATTGTGATGAAAGGGATCATGGAGCAATGTGATTACAGGAGCCATGGAGCATTGTGAATGCATAGGCCATGGAGCAATGAAATGACAGGGGTCAAGGAGCATTGTGATGTAAGTTGTCATGGAGCATTGTGATGACTATTGTCCATGAACATTGTGATGACATGGTTCATGGAGCATTGTGATGACAGGTGTCATGTGGAATTGTGAGGAGAGCGGTCATATAGAATTGTGATGAAAGGTATCAGGGAGGACTCTGATGACAGGGGCCGTGCAGCACTGTGATGACAGTGGTCATCTAGAATTGTGATGAAATATACCAGGGAGCATTGTGATGACAGGGGTCATGGATCACCGCAATTATAGGGGCCATGGAGCATTGTGAATACAAAGATCATGGAGCATTGAGATGACAGGGGTCATGGATCATTGTGATGACAAGAGTCCTGGAACCTTGTGATGACACGGTTCATGGAGCATTGTGATGACAAGGTTCTTCAAGCATTGTGATGACACGGGCATGGAGCATTATGATGACAACAGTTCTGGAGCATTGTGATGACAAGGGTATGGAGCACTGTGATTACAGGGGACCAGGAGCATTTTGATTACATGGGCAGTGAATATTGTGATGACAGGGGTCATGGAGCACTGTGATGACTAGTGTCATGGAACATTGTGATGACAGGGATCATGGAGCATTGTGATGAGAGGGGCCTTAGAGCATTATGATGATAGGCGTCATGGGGCATTGTGATGACAGCGGTCTTGGAGCATTGTGATGAATGGGGTCATAGAGCACTGTGATCACAGGGGCCATGTATAATTGTGATGACAAAGGCCATGGAGCATTGTGATGACAGTTGTCATGGAGCATTGTGTTGAAAGGGGCATGGAGCATTGTGACGACAATGGTCATGGAGCATTGTGATGACTGGTATCATGGAGCATTGTTCTGAAAAAGGTCATGGGGCAGTGTAATGACAAGTATCATGGAGGATGTGACGAAAGGTGTCATGGAGCATTGTGATTAAATGGATCATGAGGCATTTTGATGACAAGAGTCATGGAACATTGTGATGACAGGGCTAATGGAGCATTGTGATGACAAGGGCTATGGAGCATTGTGATGACTGGGGTCATGGAGCATTGTGATGAAAGGGGTCATGGATCACTACGATGACATGGGTAATGGAGCATTGTGATGATATGTGCATGGAGCATTGTGATGACAGAGGCCAGGGAGCATTGAGAATGACAGGGGCAGGGAACATTGTGATGACAGCAGTCATGGATCTTTGTGATGATACCTGTCATGGAACATTGTGCTGACAGGGGCTATAGAGCATTGTGATGACAGGTGTCATGTGGCATTGTGATGAGAGTGGTCATAGAGCATTGTGATGAAAAGGATCATGGAGCAATGTGATTACAGGTGCCATGGAGCATTGTGAATACATAAGCCATGGAGCATTGTGATGACAGTGGTCAAGGAGCATTGTTATGAAAGTGGACATGGAGCACTGTGATGACACGGGCATGCAGCATTATGATGACAAGAGTTCTGGAGCATTGTGATGACAAGTGTATGGAGCATTGTGATGACAAGGGCCATGGCCAATTCTGATGACAGGTGTCATCGGGAATTGTGATGACAGAGGTTATCTAGCATTGTGATGAAAGGTACCATGGATCACTGTGATAACAGGGGCCATGGAGCATTGTGATGATAAAGGCCATGGAGCATTTTAATGAAAAGTGTCATGGAGAATTGTGATGAGACGGGCATGGAGCATTATGATGACAAGAGTTCTGGAGCATTACGTTGACAAGGGAATGGAGCATTGTGATTACAGGGACCATGGAGGAGAGTGATGACATCTGTCATGGAACATTGTGCTGACAGGGGCCATGGAGCATTGTGATGACAGGTATAATGTGGCATTGTAATGACAGTGGTCATAGAGCATTGTGATGAAATGGATCATGGAGCAGTGTGATTACAGGGACCATGTAGCATTGCGAATGCATAGGCTATGGAGCATTGTGATGACAGGAGTCAAGGAGCATTGTGATGTAAGTGGTCATGGATCATTGTGATGACAAGTGTCCTGGACCATTGTGATGACACGGGTCATGGAGCATTGTGATGGCAACGGCCATGGCGAATTGTGATGACAAGTATCTTGGGGCATTGTGATGAAAGTGGTCATCTAGAATTGTGATAAACGGTATCATGGAGCACTGTGATGACAGGGGCCATGGAGTATTGTAATGACAAGGCCATGGAACATTGTGATGACAAGTATCATGGAGCTTTGTGATGACACGAGCATTCATCATTATGATGACAAGAGTTCTGGAGCATTGTGATGACAAGGGCATGGAGCATTGTGATTACAGGGTCATGGAGCATTGTGATGACAACTGTCATGGAACATTGTGATGACAGGGTTCATGGAGCATTGTGATTAAAAGGGCCATGGAGCATTTTGATGACAAGGGCAGGCGAACATTTTGATTACATTGGTAATGGAGCATTGTGATGACATGGGCAGGGAACATTGTGAAGACAGGTGTAATGGAACATTGTGATTACAGGGGACATGGAGCATTTTGATGACATGGGCAGGCAACATTGTGATGACAGGTGTCATGGAGCATTGTGATGACAATTGTCATGGAACGTTGTGCTGACAGGGATCATGGAGCATTGTGATGAGACGGTCATTGGAGCATTGTGATGACAGGCGTACTGGAGCCTTCTGAGGAAAGGTGTCATGGGTCATTGTGATTACAGCGATCATGGAACATTGTGATGACAGTGGTCATGGAGCATTGTAATGAGAGGGGCCATGGAGCATTGTGATGACAGGGGTCATGGGGCATTGTGATCACAGGGGCCATGTATAATTGTGATGACAAAGGCCATGGAGCATTGTGATGACAGTTGTCATGGAGCATTGTGTTGAAAGGGGCATGGAGCATTGTGACGACAATGGTCATGGAGCGTTGTGATGACTGGTATCATGGAGCATTGTTCTGAAAAAGGTCATGGGGCAGTGTAATGACAAGTATCATGGAGGATGTGATGAAAGGAGTCATGGAGCATTGTGATTAAATGGATCATGAGGCATTTTGATGACAAGAGTCATGGAACATTGTGATGACAGGGCTAATGGAGCATTGTGATGACAAGGGCTATGGAGCATTGTGATGACTGGGGTCATGGAGCACTGTGATGAAAGGGGTCATGGATCACTACGATGACATGGGTAATGGAGCATTGTGATGATATGAGCATGGAGCATTGTGAGGACAGGGGCCAGGGAGCATTGAGATGACAAGGGCAGGGAAGATTGTGATGACAGCAGTCATGGATCATTGTGATGATACCTTTCATGGAACATTTTGCTGACAGGGGCTATAGAGCATTGTGATGACAGGTGTCATGTGGCATTGTGATGACAGTGGTCATGGAGCATTGTAATGACACGGGCATGGAGCATTATGATGACAAGAGTTCTGGAGCATTGTGATGACAAGGGTATGGAGCATTGTGATTACAGGGGACAAGGAGCATTGTGATTACATGGGCAGTGAATATTGTGATGACAGGGGTCATGGAGCACTGTGATGACTAGTGTCATGGAACATTGTGATGACAGGGATCATGGAGCATTGTGATAAGAGGGGCCTTGGAGCATTATGATGATAGGCATCATGGGGCATTGTGATGACAGCGGTCTTGGAGCATTGTGATGAAAGGGATCATGGAGCAATGTGATTACAGGAGCCATGGAGCATTGTGAATTCATAGGCCATGGAGCAATGAAATGACAGGGGTCAAGGAGCATTGTGATGTAAGTTGTCATGGAGCATTGTGATGACAAGTGTCCATGAACATTGTGATGACACGGTTCATGGAGAATTGTGATGACAAGTGCCATGGCGAATTGTGATGACAGGTGTCATGGGGCATTGTGATGACAGTGGTCATGTAGAATTGTAATGAAAGGTATCATGGAGGACTCTGATGAGAGGGGCCGTGGAGCACTGTGATGACAGTGGTCATCTAGAATTGTGATGAAATATACCAGGGAGCATTGTGATGACAGGGGTCATGGATCACCGCAATTATAGGGGCCATGGAGCATTGTGAATACAAAGATCATGGAGCATTGAGATGACAGGGGTCATGGATCATTGTGATGACAAGAGTCCTGGAACCTTGTGATGACACGGTTCATGGAGCATTGTGATGACAAGGTTCTTCAAGCATTGTGATGACACGGGCATGGAGCATTATGATGACAAGAGTTCTGGAGCATTGTGATGATAAGGGCATGGAGCATTGTGATTACAGGGTCATGGAGCATTGTGATGACAGTGGTCATGGAGCATTGTAATGACAGGGGCCATGGAGCATTGTGATGACAGGGGTCATGGGGCATTGTGATGACAGTGGTCATGGAGCATTGTGATGAAAGGGGTCATGGAGCACTGTGATCACAGGGGCCATGTATAATTTTGATGACAAAGACCATGGAGCATTGTGATGACACTTGTCATGGAGCATTGTGTTGAAACGGGCATGGAGCATTGTGACGACAATGGTCATGGAGCATTGTGATGACTGGTATCATGGAGCATTGTTCTGAAAAAGGTCATGGGGCAGTGTAATGACAAGTATCATGGAGGATGTGATGAAAGGAGTCATGGAGCATTGTGATTAAATGGATCATGAGGCATTTTGATGACAAGAGTCATGGAACATTGTGATGACAGGGCTAATGGAGCATTGTGATGACAAGGGCTATGGAGCATTGTGATGACTGGGGTCATGGAGCATTGTGATGAAAGGGGTCATGGATCACTACGATGACATGGGTAATGGAGCATTGTGATGATATGAGCATGGATCATTGTGATGACAGGGGCCAGGGAGCATTGAGAATGACAAGGGCAGGGAACATTGTGATGACAGCAGTCATGGATCATTGTGATGATACCTGTCGTGGAACATTGTGCTGACAGGGGCTATAGAGCATTGTGATGACAGGTGTTATGTGGCATTGTGATGACAGTGGTCATAGAGCATTGTGATGACAGGGGTCAAGGAGCATTGTGATGAAAGTGGTCATGGAGCACTGTGATGACACGGGAATGGAGCATTATGATGACAAGAGTTCTGGAGCATTGTGATGACAAGGATATGGAGCATTGTGAATACAGGGGACCAGGAGCATTGTGATTACATGGGCAGTGAATATTGTGATGACAGGGGTCATGGAGCACTGTGATGACTAGTGTCATGGAACATTGTGATGACAGGGATCATGGAGCATTGTGATGAGAGGGGCCTTGGAGCATTATGATGATAGGCGTCATGGGGCATTGTGATGACAGCGGTCTTGGAGCATTGTGATGAAAGGGATCATGGAGCAATGTGATTACAGGAGCCATGGAGCATTGTGAATGCATAGGCCATGGAGCAATGAAATGACAGGGGTCAAGGAGCATTGTGATGTAAGATGTCATGGAGCATTGTGATGACAAGTGTCCATGAACATTGTGATGACATGGTTCATGGAGCATTGTGATGACAAGTGCCATGGCGAATTGTGATGACAGGTGTCATGGGGCATTGTGTTGAAAGGGGCATGGAGCATTGTGACGACAATGGTCATGGTGCATTGTGATGACTGGTATCATGGAGCATTGTTCTGAAAAAGGTCATGGGGCAGTGTAATGACAAGTATCATGGAGGATGTGATGAAAGGAGTCATGGAGCATTGTGATTAAATGGATCATGAGGCATTTTGATGACAAGAGTCATGGAACATTGTGATGACAGGGCTAATGGAGCATTGTGATGAGAAGGGCTATGGAGCATTGTGATGACAGGTGTCATGCAGCATTGTGATGAAAGGGGTCATGGATCACTACGATGACATGGGTAATGGAGCATTGTGATGATATGGGCATGGAGCATTGTGAAAACAGGGGCCAGGGAGCATTGAGATGACAAGAGCAGGGAACATTCTGATGACAGCAGTCATGTATCATTGTGATGATACCTGTCATGGAACATTGTGCTGACAGGGGCTATAGAGCATTGTGATGACAGGTGTCATGTGGCATTGTGATGACAGTGGTCATAGAGCATTGTGATGAAAAGGATCATGGAGCAATGTGATTACAGGTGTCATGTGGCATTGTGATGACAGTGGTCATAGAGCATTGTGATGACAGGGGTCAAGGAGCATTGTGATGAAAGTGGTCATGGAGCACTGTGATGACACGGGCATGGAGCATTATGATGACAAGAGTTCTGGAGCATTGTGATGACAAGGGTATGGAGCATTGTGATTACAGGGGAACAGGAGCATTGTGATTACATGGGCAGTGAATATTGTGATGACAGGGGTCATGGAGCACTGTGATGACTACTGTCATGGAACATTGTTGATGACAGGGATCATGGAGTATTGTGATGAGAGGGGCCTTGGAGCATTATGATGATAGGCGTCATGGGGCATTGTGATGACAGCGGTCTTGGAGCATTGTGATGAAAGGGATCATGGAGCAATGTGATTACAGGAGCCATGGAGCATTGTGAATGCATAGGCCATGGAGCAATGAAATGCCAGGGGTCAAGGAGCATTGTGATGTAAGTTGTCATGGAGCATTGTGATGACAAGTGTCCATGAACATTGTGATGACATGGTTCATGGAGCATTGTGATGACAAATGCCATGGCGAATTGTGAAGACAGGTGTCATGGGGCATTGTGATGACAGGGGTCATGTATAATTGTAATGAAAGGTATCATGGAGGACTCTGACGACAGGGGCCGTGGAGCACTGTGATGACACTGGTCATCTAGAATTGTGATGAAATATACCAGGGAGCATTGTGATGACAGGGGTCATGGATCACCGCAATTATAGGGGCCATGGAGCATTGTGAATACAAAGATCATGGAGCATTGAGATGACAGGGGTCATGGATCATTGTGATGACAAGGGTCCTGGAACCTTGTGATGAGACGGTTCATGGAGCATTGTGATGACAAGGTTCTTCAAGCATTGTGATGACACGGGCATGGAGCATTATGATGACAAGAGTTCTGGAGCATTGTGATGAAAAGGGTATGGAGCACTGTGATTACAGGGTCATGGAGCATTGTGATGACAAGTGTCCTGGACCATTGTGATGACACGGGTCATGGAGCATTGTGAAGGCAAGGGCCATGGCGAATTGTGATGACATGTGTCTTGGGGCATTGTGATGACAGTGGTCATCTAGAATTGTGATAAAAGGTATCATGGAGCACTGTGATGACAGGGGCCATGGAGTCTTGTAATGACAAGGCCTTGGAACATTGTGATGACAAGTATCATGGAGCTTTGTGATGACACGAGCATTCATCATTATGATGGCAAGAGTTCTGGAGCATTGTGATGACAAGGGCATGGAGCATTGTGATTAGAGGGTCATGGAGCATTGTGATGACAGCTGTCATGGAACATTGTGATGACAGGGTTCATGGAGCATTGTGATTAAAGGGGCCATGGAGCATTTTGATGACAAGGGCAGGCGAACATTTTGATTACATTGGTAATGGAGCATTGTGATTACATGGGCAGTGAATATTGTGATGACAGGGGTCATGGAGCACTGTGATGACTAGTGTCATGGAACATTGTGATGACAGGGATCATGGAGCATTGTGATGAGAGGGGCCTTAGAGCATTATGATGATAGGCGTCATGGGGCATTGTGATGACAGCGGTCTTGGAGCATTGTGATGAAAGGGGTCATAGAGCACTGTGATCACAGGGGCCATGTATAATTGTGATGACAAAGGCCATGGAGCATTGTGATGACAGTTGTCATGGAGCATTGTGTTGAAAGGGGCATGGAGCATTGTGACGACAATGGTCATGGAGCATTGTGATGACTGGTATCATGGAGCATTGTTCTGAAAAAGGTCATGGGGCAGTGTAATGACAAGTATCATGGAGGATGTGACGAAAGGTGTCATGGAGCATTGTGATTAAATGGATCATGAGGCATTTTGATGACAAGAGTCATGGAACATTGTGATGACAGGGCTAATGGAGCATTGTGATGACAAGGGCTATGGAGCATTGTGATGACTGGGGTCATGGAGCATTGTGATGAAAGGGGTCATGGATCACTACGATGACATGGGTAATGGAGCATTGTGATGATATGTGCATGGAGCATTGTGATGACAGGGGCCAGGGAGCATTGAGAATGACAGGGGCAGGGAACATTGTGATGACAGCAGTCATGGATCTTTGTGATGATACCTGTCATGGAACATTGTGCTGACAGGGGCTATAGAGCATTGTGATGACAGGTGTCATGTGGCATTGTGATGAGAGTGGTCATAGAGCATTGTGATGAAAAGGATCATGGAGCAATGTGATTACAGGTGCCATGGAGCATTGTGAATACATAAGCCATGGAGCATTGTGATGACAGCGGTCAAGGAGCATTGTTATGAAAGTGGACATGGAGCACTGTGATGACACGGGCATGCAGCATTATGATGACAAGAGTTCTGGAGCATTGTGATGACAAGTGTATGGAGCATTGTGATGACAAGGGCCATGGCCAATTCTAATGACAGGTGTCATCGGGAATTGTGATGACAGAGGTTATCTAGCATTGTGATGAAAGGTACCATGGATCTCTGTGATAACAGGGGCCATGGAGCATTGTGATGATAAAGGCCATGGAGCATTTTAATGAAAAGTGTCATGGAGAATTGTGATGAGACGGGCATGGAGCATTATGATGACAAGAGTTCTGGAGCATTGCGTTGACAAGGGAATGGAGCATTGTGATTACAGGGACCATGGAGGAGAGTGATGACATCTGTCATGGAACATTGTGCTGACAGAGGCCATGGAGCATTGTGATGACAGGTATAATGTGGCATTGTAATGACAGTGGTCATAGAGCATTGTGATGAAATGGATCATGGAGCAGTGTGATTACAGGGACCATGTAGCATTGCGAATGCATAGGCTATGGAGCATTGTGATGACAGGAGTCAAGGAGCATTGTGATGTAAGTGGTCATGGATCATTGTGATGACAATTGTCCTGGACCATTGTGATGACACGGGTCATGGAGCATTGTGATGGCAAGGGCCATGGCGAATTGTGATGACAAGTGTCTTGGGGCATTGTGATGAAAGTGGTCATCTAGAATTGTGATAAAAGGTATCATGGAGCACTGTGATGACAGGGGCCATGGAGTATTGTAATGACAAGGCCATGGAACATTGTGATGACAAGTATCATGGAGCTTTGTGATGACACGAGCATTCATCATTATGATGACAAGAGTTCTGGAGCATTGTGATGACAAGGGCATGGAGCATTGTGATTACAGGGTCATGGAGCATTGTGATGACAACTGTCATGGAACATTGTGATGACAGGGTTCATGGAGCATTGTGATTAAAAGGGCCATGGAGCATTTTGATGACAAGGGCAGGCGAACATTTTGATTACATTGGTAATGGAGCATTGTGATGACATGGGCAGGGAACATTGTGAAGACAGGTGTAATGGAACATTGTGATTACAGGGGACATGGAGCATTTTGATGACATGGGCAGGCAACATTGTGATGACAGGTGTCATGGAGCATTGTGATGACAATTGTCATGGAACGTTGTGCTGACAGGGATCATGGAGCATTGTGATGAGACGGTCATTGGAGCATTGTGATGACAGGCGTACTGGAGCCTTCTGAGGAAAGGTGTCATGGGTCATTGTGATTACAGCGATCATGGAACATTGTGATGACAGTGGTCATGGAGCATTGTAATGAGAGGGGCCATGGAGCATTGTGATGACAGGGGTCATGGGGCATTGTGATCACAGGGGCCATGTATAATTGTGATGACAAAGGCCATGGAGCATTGTGATGACAGTTGTCATGGAGCATTGTGTTGAAAGGGGCATGGAGCATTGTGACGACAATGGTCATGGAGCATTGTGATGACTGGTATCATGGAGCATTGTTCTGAAAATGGTCATGGGGCAGTGTAATGACAAGTATCATGGAGGATGTGATGAAAGGAGTCATGGAGCATTGTGATTAAATGGATCATGAGGCATTTTGATGACAAGAGTCATGGAACATTGTGACGACAGGGCTAATGGAGCATTGTGATGACAAGGGCTATGGAGCATTGTGATGACTGGGGTCATGGAGCACTGTGATGAAAGGGGTCATGGATCACTACGATGACATGGGTAATGGAGCATTGTGATGATATGAGCATGGAGCATTGTGAGGACAGGGGCCAGGGAGCATTGAGATGACAAGGGCAGGGAACATTGTGATGACAGCAGTCATGGATCATTGTGATGATACCTTTCATGGAACATTGTGCTGACAGGGGCTATAGAGCATTGTGATGACAGGTGTCATGTGGCATTGTGATGACAGTGGTCATGGAGCATTGTAATGACACGGGCATGGAGCATTATGATGACAAGAGTTCTGGAGCATTGTGATGACAAGGGTATGGAGCATTGTGATTACAGGGGACAAGGAGCATTGTGATTACATGGGCAGTGAATATTGTGATGACAGGGGTCATGGAGCACTGTGATGACTAGTGTCATGGAACATTGTGATGACAGGGATCATGGAGCATTGTGATAAGAGGGGCCTTGGAGCATTATGATGATAGGCATCATGGGGCATTGTGATGACAGCGGTCTTGGAGCATTGTGATGAAAGGGATCATGGAGCAATGTGATTACAGGAGCCATGGAGCATTGTAAATTCATAGGCCATGGAGCAATGAAATGACAGGGGTCAAGGAGCATTGTGATGTAAGTTGTCATGGAGCATTGTGATGACAAGTGTCCATGAACATTGTGATGACACGGTTCATGGAGAATTGTGATGACAAGTGCCATGGCGAATTGTGATGACAGGTGTCATGGGGCATTGTGATGACAGTGGTCATGTAGAATTGTAATGAAAGGTATCATGGAGGACTCTGATGAGAGGGGCCGTGGAGCACTGTGATGACAGTGGTCATCTAGAATTGTGATGAAATATACCAGGGAGCATTGTGATGACAGGGGTCATGGAGCATTGTAATGACAGGGGCCATGGAGCATTGTGATGACAGGGGTCATGGGGCATTGTGATGAGAGTGGTCATGGAGCATTGTGATGAAAGGGGTCATGGAGCACTGTGATCACAGGGGCCATGTATAATTGTGATGACAAAGGCCATGGAGCATTGTGATGACAGTTGTCATGGAGCATTGTGTTGAAAGGGGCATGGAGCATTGTGACGACAATGGTCATGGAGCATTGTGATGACTGGTATCATGGAGCATTGTTCTGAAAAAGGTCATGGGGCAGTGTAATGACAAGTATCATGGAGGATGTGATGAAAGGAGTCATGGAGCATTGTGATTAAATGGATCATGAGGCATTTTGATGACAAGAGTCATGGAACATTGTGATGACAGGGTTTATGGAGCATTGTGATGACAAGGGCTATGGAGCATTGTGATGACTGGGGTCATGGAGATTGTGATGAAAGGGGTCATGGATCACTACGATGACATGGGTAATGGAGCATTGTGATGATATGAGCATGGAGCATTGTGATGACAGGGGCCAGGGAGCATTGAGATGACAAGGGCAGGGAACATTGTGATGACAGCAGTCATGGATCATTGTGATGATACCTGTCATGGAACATTGTGCTGACAGGGGCTATAGAGCATTGTGATGACAGGTGTCATGTGGCATTGTGATGACAGTGGTCATGGAGCATTGTAATGACACGGGCATTGAGCATTATGATGACAAGAGTTCTGGAGCATTGTGATGACAAGGGTATGGAGCATTGTGATTACAGGGGACAAGGAGCATTGTGATTACATGGGCAGTGAATATTGTGATGACAGGGGTCATGGAGCACTGTGATGACTAGTGTCATGGAACATTGTGATGACAGGGATCATGGAGCATTGTGATGAGAGGGGCCTTGGAGCACTATGATGATAGGCGTCATTTGGCATTGTGATGACAGCGGTCTTGGAGCATTGTGATGAAAGGGATCATGGAGCAATGTGATTACAGGAGCCATGGAGCATTGTGAATGCATAGGCCATGGAGCAATGAAATGACAGGGGTCAAGGAGCATTGTGATGTAAGTTGTCATGGAGCATTGTGATGACTATTGTCCATGAACATTGTGATGACATGGTTCATGGAGCATTGTGATGACAGGTGTCATGTGGAATTGTGAGGAGAGCGGTCATATAGAATTGTGATGAAAGGTATCAGGGAGGACTCTGATGACAGGGGCCGTGCAGCACTGTGATGACAGTGGTCATCTAGAATTGTGATGAAATATACCAGGGAGCATTGTGATGACAGGGGTCATGGATCACCGCAATTATAGGGGCCATGGAGCATTGTGAATACAAAGATCATGGAGCATTGAGATGACAGGGGTCATGGATCATTGTGATGACAAGAGTCCTGGAACCTTGTGATGACACGGTTCATGGAGCATTGTGATGACAAGGTTCTTCAAGCATTGTGATGACACGGGCATGGAGCATTATGATGACAAGGGTATGGAGCACTGTGATTACAGGGGACCAGGAGCATTTTGATTACATGGGCAGTGAATATTGTGATGACAGGGGTCATGAAGCACTGTGATGACTAGTGTCATGGAACATTGTGATGACAGGGATCATGGAGCATTGTGATGAGAGGGGCCTTAGAGCATTATGATGATAGGCGTCATGGGGCATTGTGATGACAGCGGTCTTGGAGCATTGTGATGAATGGGGTCATAGAGCACTGTGATCACAGGGGCCATGTATAATTGTGATGACAAAGGCCATGGAGCATTGTGATGACAGTTGTCATGGAGCATTGTGTTGAAAGGGGCATGGAGCATTGTGACGACAATGGTCATGGAGCATTGTGATGACTGGTATCATGGAGCATTGTTCTGAAAAAGGTCATGGGGCAGTGTAATGACAAGTATCATGGAGGATGTGACGAAAGGTGTCATGGAGCATTGTGATTAAATGGATCATGAGGCATTTTGATGACAAGAGTCATGGAACATTGTGATGACAGGGCTAATGGAGCATTGTGATGACAAGGGCTATGGAGCATTGTGATGACTGGGGTCATGGAGCATTGTGATGAAAGGGGTCATGGATCACTACGATGACATGGGTAATGGAGCATTGTGATGATATGTGCATGGAGCATTGTGATGACAGAGGCCAGGGAGCATTGAGAATGACAGGGGCAGGGAACATTCTGATGACAGCAGTCACGTATCATTGTGATGATACCTGTCATGGAACATTGTGCTGACAGGGGCTATAGAGCATTGTGATGACAGGTTTCATGTGGCATTGTGATGACAGTGGTCATAGAGCATTGTGATGAAAAGGATCATGGAGCAATGTGATTACAGGTGTCATGTGGCATTGTGATGACAGTGTTCATAGAGCATTGTGATGACAGGGGTCAAGGAGCATTGTGATGAAAGTGGTCATGGAGCACTGTGATGACACGGGCATGGAGCATTATGATGACAAGAGTTCTGGAGCATTGTGATGACAAGGGTATGGAGCATTGTGATTACAGGGGAACAGGAGCATTGTGATTACATGGGCAGTGAATATTGTGATGACAGGGGTCATGGAGCACTGTGATGACTACTGTCATGGAACATTGTTGATGACAGGGATCATGGAGTATTGTGATGAGAGGGGCCTTGGAGCATTATGATGATAGGCGTCATGGGGCATTGTGATGACAGCGGTCTTGGAGCATTGTGATGAAAGGGATCATGGAGCAATGTGATTACAGGAGCCATGGAGCATTGTGAATGCATAGGCCATGGAGCAATGAAATGCCAGGGGTCAAGGAGCATTGTGATGTAAGTTGTCATGGAGCATTGTGATGACAAGTGTCCATGAACATTGTGATGACATGGTTCATGGAGCATTGTGATGACAAATGCCATGGCGAATTGTGAAGACAGGTGTCATGGGGCATTGTGATGACAGGGGTCATGTATAATTGTAATGAAAGGTATCATGGAGGACTCTGACGACAGGGGCCGTGGAGCACTGTGATGACACTGGTCATCTAGAATTGTGATGAAATATACCAGGGAGCATTGTGATGACAGGGGTCATGGATCACCGCAATTATAGGGGCCATGGAGCATTGTGAATACAAAGATCATGGAGCATTGAGATGACAGGGGTCATGGATCATTGTGATGACAAGGGTCCTGGAACCTTGTGATGAGACGGTTCATGGAGCATTGTGATGACAAGGTTCTTCAAGCATTGTGATGACACGGGCATGGAGCATTATGATGACAAGAGTTCTGGAGCATTGTGATGAAAAGGGTATGGAGCACTGTGATTACAGGGTCATGGAGCATTGTGATGACAAGTGTCCTGGACCATTGTGATGACACGGGTCATGGAGCATTGTGAAGGCAAGGGCCATGGCGAATTGTGATGACATGTGTCTTGGGGCATTGTGATGACAGTGGTCATCTAGAATTGTGATAAAAGGTATCATGGAGCACTGTGATGACAGGGGCCATGGAGTCTTGTAATGACAAGGCCTTGGAACATTGTGATGACAAGTATCATGGAGCTTTGTGATGACACGAGCATTCATCATTATGATGGCAAGAGTTCTGGAGCATTGTGATGACAAGGGCATGGAGCATTGTGATTAGAGGGTCATGGAGCATTGTGATGACAGCTGTCATGGAACATTGTGATGACAGGGTTCATGGAGCATTGTGATTAAAGGGGCCATGGAGCATTTTGATGACAAGGGCAGGCGAACATTTTGATTACATTGGTAATGGAGCATTGTGATTACATGGGCAGTGAATATTGTGATGACAGGGGTCATGGAGCACTGTGATGACTAGTGTCATGGAACATTGTGATGACAGGGATCATGGAGCATTGTGATGAGAGGGGCCTTAGAGCATTATGATGATAGGCGTCATGGGGCATTGTGATGACAGCGGTCTTGGAGCATTGTGATGAAAGGGGTCATAGAGCACTGTGATCACAGGGGCCATGTATAATTGTGATGACAAAGGCCATGGAGCATTGTGATGACAGTTGTCATGGAGCATTGTGTTGAAAGGGGCATGGAGCATTGTGACGACAATGGTCATGGAGCATTGTGATGACTGGTATCATGGAGCATTGTTCTGAAAAAGGTCATGGGGCAGTGTAATGACAAGTATCATGGAGGATGTGACGAAAGGTGTCATGGAGCATTGTGATTAAATGGATCATGAGGCATTTTGATGACAAGAGTCATGGAACATTGTGATGACAGGGCTAATGGAGCATTGTGATGACAAGGGCTATGGAGCATTGTGATGACTGGGGTCATGGAGCATTGTGATGAAAGGGGTCATGGATCACTACGATGACATGGGTAATGGAGCATTGTGATGATATGTGCATGGAGCATTGTGATGACAGGGGCCAGGGAGCATTGAGAATGACAGGGGCAGGGAACATTGTGATGACAGCAGTCATGGATCTTTGTGATGATACCTGTCATGGAACATTGTGCTGACAGGGGCTATAGAGCATTGTGATGACAGGTGTCATGTGGCATTGTGATGAGAGTGGTCATAGAGCATTGTGATGAAAAGGATCATGGAGCAATGTGATTACAGGTGCCATGGAGCATTGTGAATACATAAGCCATGGAGCATTGTGATGACAGCGGTCAAGGAGCATTGTTATGAAAGTGGACATGGAGCACTGTGATGACACGGGCATGCAGCATTATGATGACAAGAGTTCTGGAGCATTGTGATGACAAGTGTATGGAGCATTGTGATGACAAGGGCCATGGCCAATTCTGATGACAGGTGTCATCGGGAATTGTGATGACAGAGGTTATCTAGCATTGTGATGAAAGGTACCATGGATCACTGTGATAACAGGGGCCATGGAGCATTGTGATGATAAAGGCCATGGAGCATTTTAATGAAAAGTGTCATGGAGAATTGTGATGAGACGGGCATGGAGCATTATGATGACAAGAGTTCTGGAGCATTGCGTTGACAAGGGAATGGAGCATTGTGATTACAGGGACCATGGAGGAGAGTGATGACATCTGTCATGGAACATTGTGCTGACAGGGGCCATGGAGCATTGTGATGACAGGTATAATGTGGCATTGTAATGACAGTGGTCATAGAGCATTGTGATGAAATGGATCATGGAGCAGTGTGATTACAGGGACCATGTAGCTTTGCGAATGCATAGGCTATGGAGCATTGTGATGACAGGAGTCAAGGAGCATTGTGATGTAAGTGGTCATGGATCATTGTGATGACAAGTGTCCTGGACCATTGTGATGACACGGGTCATGGAGCATTGTGATGGCAAGGGCCATGGCGAATTGTGATGACAAGTATCTTGGGGCATTGTGATGAAAGTGGTCATCTAGAATTGTGATAAACGGTATCATGGAGCACTGTGATGACAGGGGCCATGGAGTATTGTAATGACAAGGCCATGGAACATTGTGATGACAAGTATCATGGAGCTTTGTGATGACACGAGCATTCATCATTATGATGACAAGAGTTCTGGAGCATTGTGATGACAAGGGCATGGAGCATTGTGATTACAGGGTCATGGAGCATTGTGATGACAACTGTCATGGAACATTGTGATGACAGGGTTCATGGAGCATTGTGATTAAAGGGGCCATGCAGCATTTTGATGACAAGGGCAGGCGAACATTTTGATTACATTGGTAATGGAGCATTGTGATGACATGGGCAGGGAACATTGTGAAGACAGGTGTAATGGAACATTGTGATTACAGGGGACATGGAGCATTTTGATGACATGGGCAGGCAACATTGTGATGACAGGTGTCATGGAGCATTGTGATGACAATTGTCATGGAACGTTGTGCTGACAGGGATCATGGAGCATTGTGATGAGACGGTCATTGGAGCATTGTGATGACAGGCGTACTGGAGCCTTCTGAGGAAAGGTGTCATAAGTCATTGTGATTACAGCGATCATGGAACATTGTGATGACAGTGGTCATGGAGCATTGTAATGACAGGGGCCATGGAGCATTGTGATGACAGGGGTCATGGGGCATTGTGATGACAGTGGTCATGGAGCATTGTGATGAAAGGGGTCATGGAGCACTGTGATCACAGGGGCCATGTATAATTTTGATGACAAAGACCATGGAGCATTGTGATGACACTTGTCATGGAGCATTGTGTTGAAAGGGGCATGGAGCATTGTGACGACAATGGTCATGGAGCATTGTGATGACTGGTATCATGGAGCATTGTTCTGAAAAAGGTCATGGGGCAGTGTAATGACAAGTATCATGGAGGATGTGATGAAAGGAGTCATGGAGCACTGTGATTAAATGGATCATGAGGCATTTTGATGACAAGAGTCATGGAACATTGTGATGACAGGGCTAATGGAGCATTGTGATGACAAGGGCTATGGAGCATTGTGATGACTGGGGTCATGGAGCATTGTGATGAAAGGGGTCATGGATCACTACGATGACATGGGTAATGGAGCATTGTGATGATATGAGCATGGATCATTGTGATGACAGGGGCCAGGGAGCATTGAGAATGACAAGGGCAGGGAACATTGTGATGACAGCAGTCATGGATCATTGTGATGATACCTGTCGTGGAACATTGTGCTGACAGGGGCTATAGAGCATTGTGATGACAGGTGTTATGTGGCATTGTGATGACAGTGGTCATAGAGCATTGTGATGACAGGGGTCAAGGAGCATTGTGATGAAAGTGGTCATGGAGCACTGTGATGACACGGGAATGGAGCATTATGATGACAAGAGTTCTGGAGCATTGTGATGACAAGGATATGGAGCATTGTGAATACAGGGGACCAGGAGCATTGTGATTACATGGGCAGTGAATATTGTGATGACAGGGGTCATGGAGCACTGTGATGACTAGTGTCATGGAACATTGTGATGACAGGGATCATGGAGCATTGTGATGAGAGGGGCCTTGGAGCATTATGATGATAGGCGTCATGGGGCATTGTGATGACAGCGGTCTTGGAGCATTGTGATGAAAGGGATCATGGAGCAATGTGATTACAGGAGCCATGGAGCATTGTGAATGCATAGGCCATGGAGCAATGAAATGACAGGGGTCAAGGAGCATTGTGATGTAAGATGTCATGGAGCATTGTGATGACAAGTGTCCATGAACATTGTGATGACATGGTTCATGGAGCATTGTGATGACAAGTGCCATGGCGAATTGTGATGACAGGTGTCATGGGGCATTGTGTTGAAAGGGGCATGGAGCATTGTGACGACAATGGTCATGGAGCATTGTGATGACTGGTATCATGGAGCATTGTTCTGAAAAAGGTCATGGGGCAGTGTAATGACAAGTATCATGGAGGATGTGATGAAAGGAGTCATGGAGCATTGTGATTAAATGGATCATGAGGCATTTTGATGACAAGAGTCATGGAACATTGTGATGACAGGGCTAATGGAGCATTGTGATGAGAAGGGCTATGGAGCATTGTGATGACAGGTGTCATGCAGCATTGTGATGAAAGGGGTCATGGATCACTACGATGACATGGGTAATGGAGCATTGTGATGATATGGGCATGGAGCATTGTGAAAACAGGGGCCAGGGAGCATTGAGATGACAAGAGCAGGGAACATTCTGATGACAGCAGTCATGTATCATTGTGATGATACCTGTCATGGAACATTGTGCTGACAGGGGCTATAGAGCATTGTGATGACAGGTGTCATGTGGCATTGTGATGACAGTGGTCATAGAGCATTGTGATGAAAAGGATCATGGAGCAATGTGATTACAGGTGTCATGTGGCATTGTGATGACAGTGGTCATAGAGCATTGTGATGACAGGGGTCAAGGAGCATTGTGATGAAAGTGGTCATGGAGCACTGTGATGACACGGGCATGGAGCATTATGATGACAAGAGTTCTGGAGCATTGTGATGACAAGGGTATGGAGCATTGTGATTACAGGGGAACAGGAGCATTGTGATTACATGGGCAGTGAATATTGTGATGACAGGGGTCATGGAGCACTGTGATGACTACTGTCATGGAACATTGTTGATGACAGGGATCATGGAGTATTGTGATGAGAGGGGCCTTGGAGCATTATGATGATAGGCGTCATGGGGCATTGTGATGACAGCGGTCTTGGAGCATTGTGATGAAAGGGATCATGGAGCAATGTGATTACAGGAGCCATGGAGCATTGTGAATGCATAGGCCATGGAGCAATGAAATGACAGGGGTCAAGGAGCATTGTGATGTAAGTTGTCATGGAGCATTGTGATGACAAGTGTCCATGAACATTGTGATGACATGGTTCATGGAGCATTGTGATGACAAATGCCATGGCGAATTGTGAAGACAGGTGTCATGGGGCATTGTGATGACAGGGGTCATGTATAATTGTAATGAAAGGTATCATGGAGGACTCTGACGACAGGGGCCGTGGAGCACTGTGATGACACTGGTCATCAAGAATTGTGAAGAAATATACCAGGGAGCATTGTGATGACAGGGGTCATGGATCACCGCAATTATAGGGGCCATGGAGCATTGTGAATACAAAGATCATGGAGCATTGAGATGACAGGGGTCATGGATCATTGTGATGACAAGGGTCCTGGAACCTTGTGATGAGACGGTTCATGGAGCATTGTGATGACAAGGTTCTTCAAGCATTGTGATGACACGGGCATGGAGCATTATGATGACAAGAGTTCTGGAGCATTGTGATGAAAAGGGTATGGAGCACTGTGATTACAGGGTCATGGAGCATTGTGATGACAAGTGTCCTGGACCATTGTGATGACACGGGTCATGGAGCATTGTGAAGGCAAGGGCCATGGCGAATTGTGATGACATGTGTCTTGGGGCATTGTGATGACAGTGGTCATCTAGAATTGTGATAAAAGGTATCATGGAGCACTGTGATGACAGGGGCCATGGAGTCTTGTAATGACAAGGCCTTGGAACATTGTGATGACAAGTATCATGGAGCTTTGTGATGACACGAGCATTCATCATTATGATGGCAAGAGTTCTGGAGCATTGTGATGACAAGGGCATGGAGCATTGTGATTAGAGGGTCATGGAGCATTGTGATGACAGCTGTCATGGAACATTGTGATGACAGGGTTCATGGAGCATTGTGATTAAAGGGGCCATGGAGCATTTTGATGACAAGGGCAGGCGAACATTTTGATTACATTGGTAATGGAGCATTGTGATGACATGGGCAGGGAACATTGTGAAGACAGGTGTAATGGAACATTGTGATTACAGGGGACATGGAGCATTTTGATGACATGGGCAGGCAACATTGTGATGACAGGTGTCATGGAGCATTGTGATGACAATTGTCATGGAACGTTGTGCTGACAGGGATCATGGAGCATTGTGATGAGACGGTCATTGTAGCATTGTGATGACAGGCGTACTGGAGCCTTCTGAGGAAAGGTGTCATGAGTCATTGTGATTACAGCGATCATGGAACATTGTGATGACAGTGGTCATGGAGCATTGTAATGACAGGGGCCATGGAGCATTGTGATGACAGGGGTCATGGGGCATTGTGATGACAGTGGTCATGGAGCATTGTGATGAAAGGGGTCATGGAGCACTGTGATCACAGGGGCCATGTATAATTGTGATGACAAAGACCATGGAGCATTGTGATGACACTTGTCATGGAGCATTGTGTTGAAAGGGGCATGGAGCATTGTGACGACAATGGTCATGGAGCATTGTGATGACTGGTATCATGGAGCATTGTTCTGAAAAAGGTCATGGGGCAGTGTAATGACAAGTATCATGGAGGATGTGATGAAAGGAGTCATGGAGCACTGTGATTAAATGGATCATGAGGCATTTTGATGACAAGAGTCATGGAACATTGTGATGACAGGGCTAATGGAGCATTGTGATGACAAGGGCTATGGAGCATTGTGATGACTGGGGTCATGGAGCATTGTGATGAAGGGGGTCATGGATCACTGCAATGACATGGGTAATGGAGCATTGTGATGATATGAGCATGGATCATTGTGATGACAGGGCCCAGGGAGCATTGAGAATGACAAGGGCAGGGGACATTGTGATGACAGCAGTCATGGGTCATTGTGATGATACCTGTCATGGAACATTGTGCTGACAGGGGCTATAGAGCATTGTGATGACAGGTGTCATGTGGCATTGTGATGACAGTGGTCATAGAGCATTGTGATGACAGGGGTCAAGGAGCATTGTGATGAAATTGGTCATGGAGCACTGTGATGACACGGGAATGGAGCATTATGATGACAAGAGTTCTGGAGTATTGTGATGACAAGGGTATGGAGCATTGTGATTACAGGGGACCAGGAGCATTGTGATTACATGGGCAGTGAATATTGTGATGACAGGGGTCATGGAGCACTGTGATGACTAGTGTCATGGAACATTGTGATGACAGGGATCATGGAGCATTGTGATGAGAGGGGCCTTGGAGCATTATGATGATAGGCGTCATGGGGCATTGTGATGACAGCGGTCTTGGAGCATTGTGATGAAAGGGATCATGGAGCAATGTGATTACAGGAGCCATGGAGCATTGTGAATGCATAGGCCATGGAGCAATGAAATGACAGGGGTCAAGGAGCATTGTGATGTAAGATGTCATGGAGCATTGTGATGACAAGTGTCCATGAACATTGTGATGACATGGTTCATGGAGCATTGTGATGACAGGTGTCATGTGGAATTGTGATGAGAGCGGTCATATAGAATTGTGATGAAAGGTATCAGGGAGGACTCTGATGACAGGGGCCGTGCAGCACTGTGATGACAGTGGTCATCTAGAATTGTGATGAAATATACCAGGGAGCATTGTGATGACAGGGGTCATGGATCACCGCAATTATAGGGGCCATGGAGCATTGTGAATACAAAGATCATGGAGCATTGAGATGACAGGGGTCATGGATCATTGTGATGACAAGAGTCCTGGAACCTTGTGATGACACGGTTCATGGAGCATTGTGATGACAAGGTTCTTCAAGCATTGTGATGACACGGGCATGGAGCATTATGATGACAAGAGTTCTGGAGCATTGTGATGACAAGGGTATGGAGCACTGTGATTACAGGGGACCAGGAGCATTGTGATTACATGGGCAGTGAATATTGTGATGACAGGGGTCATGGAGCACTGTGATGACTAGTGTCATGGAACATTGTGATGACAGGGATCATGGAGCATTGTGATGAGAGGGGCCTTAGAGCATTATGAAGATAGGCGTCATGGGGCATTGTGATGACAGCGGTCTTGGAGCATTGTGATGAAAGGGGTCATGGAGCACTGTGATCACAGGGGCCATGTATAATTGTGATGACAAAGGCCATGGAGCATTGTGATGACAGTTGTCATGGAGCATTTTGTTGAAAGGGGCATGGAGCATTGTGACGACAATGGTCATGGAGCATTGTGATGACTGGTATCATGGAGCATTGTTCTGAAAAAGGTCATGGGGCAGTGTAATGACAAGTATCATGGAGGATGTGACGAAAGGTGTCATGGAGCATTGTGATTAAATGGATCATGAGGCATTTTGATGACAAGAGTCATGGAACATTGTGATGACAGGGCTAATGGAGCATTGTGATGACTGGGGTCATGGAGCATTGTGATGAAAGGGGTCATGGATCACTACGATGACATGGGTAATGGAGCATTGTGATGATATGTGCATGGAGCATTGTGATGACAGGGGCCAGGGAGCATTGAGAATGACAGGGGCAGGGAACATTGTGATGACAGCAGTCATGGATCTTTGTGATGATACCTGTCATGGAACATTGTGCTGACAGGGGCTATATAGCATTGTGATGACAGGTGTCATGTGGCATTGTGATGAGAGTGGTCATAGAGCATTGTGATGAAAAGGATCATGGAGCAATGTGATTACAGGTGCCATGGAGCATTGTGAATACATAAGCCATGGAGAATTGTGATGACAGCGGTCAAGGAGCATTGTTATGAAAGTGGACATGGAGCACTGTGATGACACGGGCATGCAGCATTATGATGACAAGAGTTCTAGAGCATTGTGATGACAAGTGTATGGAGCACTGTGATGGCAAATGTCATGGAACATTGTGATGACAGGGTTCATGGAGCATTGTGATGAGAGGGGCCTTGGAGCATTATGATGATACGCGTTATGGGGCCTTGTGATGACAGCGGTCTTGGAGCATTGTGATGAAAGGGATCATGGAGCAATGTGATTACAGGGGCCATGGAGCATTTTGAATGCATAGGCCATGGAGCAGTGTGATGACAGGGGTCATGGAGCATTGTGATGAATGTGGTCATAGTTCATTGTGATGATAAGTGTCCAGGAACATTGTGATGACATGGATCATGGAGCATTGGGATGACAAGGGCCATGGCGAATTGTGATGAGAGGTGTCATGGGGCCTTGTGATGACAGTGTTCATCTAGAATTGTGATGAAAGGTAACATGGAGCACTATGATAACAGGGGCCATGGAGCATTGTGATGACAAAGGCCATGGAGCATTTTGATGACAAGTGTCATGGAGCATTGTGATGAGACGGGCATGGAGCATTATGATGCCCAGAGTTCTGGAGCATTGTGGTGACAATGGCATGGAGCATTGTGATGAAAAGGGCCATGGCCAATTCTGATGACAGGTGTCCTCGGGCATTGTGATGACAGAGGTTATCTAGCATTGTGATGAAAGGTACCATGGATCACTGTGATAACAGGGGCCATGGAGCATTGTGATGATAAAGGCCATGGAGCATTTTAATGAAAAGTGTCATGGACAATTGTGAAGAGACGGGCATGGAGCATTATGATGACAAGAGTTCTGGAGCATTGCGTTGACAAGGGAATGGAGCATTGTGATTACAGGGACCTTGGAGGAGAGTGATGACATCTGTCATGGAACATTGTGCTGACAGGGGCCATGGAGCATTGTGATGACAGGTATAATGTGGCATTGTAATGACAGGGGTCATAGAGCATTGTGATGAAATGGATCATGGAGCAATGTGATTACAGGGACCATGTAGCATTGCGAATGCATAGGCTATGGAGCATTGTGATGACAGGAGTCAAGGAGCATTGTGATGTAAGTGGTCATGGATCATTGTGATGACAAGTGTCCTGGACCACAGTGATGACACGGGTCATGGAGCATTGTGATGGCAAGGGCCATGGCGAATTGTGATGACATGTGTCTTGGGGCATTGTGATGACAGTGGTCATATAGAATTGTGATAAAAGGTATCATGGAGCACTGTGATGACAGGGGCCATGGAGTATTGTAATGACAAGGCCATGGAACATTGTGATGACAAGTATAATGGAGCTTTGTGATGACACGAGCATTCATCATTATGATGACAAAAGTTCTGGAGCATTGTGATGACAAGGGCATGGAGCATTGTGATTACAGGGTCATGGAGCATTGTGATGACAACTGTCATGGAACATTGTGATGACAGGGTTCATGGAGCATTGTGATTAAAGGGGCCATGGAGCATTTTGATGACAAGGGCAGGCGAACATTTTGATTACATTGGTAATGGAGCATTGTGATGACATGGGCAGGGAACATTGTGAAGACAGGTGTAATGGAACATTGTGATTACAGGGGACATGGAGCATTTTGATGACATGGGCAGGCAACATTGTGATGACAGGTGTCATGGAGCATTGTGATGACAATTGTCATGGAACGTTGTGCTGACAGGGATCATGGAGCATTGTGATGAGACGGTCATTGGAGCATTGTGATAACAGGCGTACTGGAGCCTTCTGAGGAAAGGTGTCATGGGTCATTGTGATTACAGCGATCATGGAACATTGTGATGACAGTGGTCATGGAGCATTGTAATGACAGGGGCCATGGAGCATTGTGATGACAGGGGTCATGGGGCATTGTGATGACAGTGGTCATGGAGCATTGTGATGAAAGGGGTCATGGAGCACTGTGATCACAGGGGCCATGTATAATTGTGATGACAAAGGCCATGGAGCATTGTGATGACAGTTGTCATGGAGCATTATGTTGAAAGGGGCATGGAGCATTGTGACGGCAATGGTCATGGAGCATTGTGATGACTGGTATCATGGAGCATTGTTCTGAAAAAGGTCATGGGGCAGTGTAATGACAAGTATCATGGAGGATGTGATGAAAGGAGTCATGGAGCATTGTGATTAAATGGATCATGAGGCATTTTGATGACAAGAGTCATGGAACATTGTGATGACAGGGCCAATGGAGCATTGTGATGACAAGGGCTATGGAGCATTGTGATGACAGGGGTCATGGAGCACTGTGATGAAAGGGGTCATGGATCACTACGATGACATGGGTAATGGAGCATTGTAATGATTTGAGCATGGAGCATTGTGAGGACAGGGGCCAGGGAGCATTGAGATGACAAGGGCAGGGAAAATTGTGATGACAGCAGTCATGGATCATTGTGATGATACCTGTCATGGAACATTGAGCTGACAGGGGCTATAGAGCATTGTGATGACAGGTGTCATGTGGCATTGTGGTGACAGTGGTCATAGAGCATTGTGATGACAGGGGTCAAGGAGCATTGTGATGAAAGTGGTCATGGAGCATTGTGATGACACGGGCATGGAGCATTATGATGACAAGGGTTCTGGAGCATTGTGATGACAAGGGTATGGAGCATTGTGATTACAGGGGACCAGGAGCATTGTGATTACATGGGCAGTGAATATTGTGATGACAGGGGTCATTGAGCACTGTGATGACTAGTGTCATGGAACATTGTGATGACAGGGATCATGGAGCATTGTGATGAGAGGGGCCTTGGAGCATTATGATGACAGGCGTCATGGGGCATTGTGATGACAGCGGTCTTAGAGCATTTTGATGAAAGGGATCATGGAGCAATGTGATTACAGGAGCCATGGAGCATTGTGAATGCAGAGGCCATGGAGCAATGAAATGACAGGGGTCAAGGAGCATTGTGATGTAAGTTGTCATGGAGCATTGTGATGACTATTGTCCATGAACATTGTGATGACACGGTTCATGGAGCATTGTGATGACAGGTGTCATGTGGAATTGTGATGAGAGCGGTCATATAGAATTGTGATGAAAGGTATCAGGGAGGACTCTGATGACAGGGGTCGTGGGGCACTGTGATGACAGTGGTCATCTAGAATTGTGATGAAATATACCAGGGAGCATTGTGATGACAAGGGTCATGGATCACCGCAATTGTACGGGCCGTGGAGCATTGTGAATACAAAGATCATGGAGCATTGAGATGACAGGGGTCATGGATCATTGTGATAAAAAGGGTCCTGGAACCTTGTGATGACACGGTTCATGGAGCATTGTGATGACAAGGTTCTTCAAGCATTGTGATGACACGGGCATGGAGCATTATGATGACAAGAGTTCTGGAGCATTGTGATGACAAGGGTATGGAGCATTGTGATTACAGGGGACCAGGAGCATTGTGATTACATGGGCAGTGAATATTGTGATGACAGGGTTCATGGAGCACTGTGATGACTAGTGTCATGGAACATTGTGATGACAGGGATCATGGAGCATTGTGATGAGAGGGGCCTTAGAGCATTATGATGATAGGCGTCATGGGGCATTGTGATGACAGCGGTCTTGGAGCATTGTGATGAAAGGGATCATGGAGCAATGTGCTTACAGGAGCCATGGAGCATTGTGAATGCATAGGCCATGGAGCAATGAAATGACAGGGGTCAAGGAGCATTGTGATGTAAGTTGTCATGGAGCATTGTGATGACAAGTGTCCATGAACATTGTGATGACATGGTTCATGGAGCATTGTGATGACAAGTGCCATGGCGAATTGTGATGACAGGTGTCATGGGGCATTGTGATGACAGTGGTCATGTAGAATTGTAATGAAAGGTATCATGGAGGACTCTGACGACAGGGGCCGTGGAGCACTGTGATGACAGTGGTCATCTAGAATTGTGATGAAATATACCAGGGAGCATTGTGATGACAGGGGTCATGGATCACCACAATTATAGGGGCCATGGAGCATTGTGAATACAAAGATCATGGAGCATTGAGATGACAGGGGTCATGGATCATTGTGATGACAAGGTTCTTCAAGCATTGTGATGACACGGGCATGGAGCATTATGATGACAAGAGTTCTGGAGCATTGTGATGAAAAGGGTATGGAGCACTGTGATTACAGGAGACCAGGAGCATTGTGATTACATGGGCAGTGAATATTGTGATGACAGGGGTTCATGGAGCACTGTGATGACAAGTGTCATGGAACATTGTGATGACAGGGTTCATGGAGCATTGTGATGAGAGGGGCCTTGGAGCATTATGATGATACGCGTCATGGGGCCTTGTGATGACAGCGGTCTTGGAGCATTGTGATGAAAGGGATCATGGAGCAATGTGATTACAGGGGCCATGGAGCATTTTGAATGCATAGGCCATGGAGCAGTGTGATGACAGGGGTCATGGAGCATTGTGATGAATGTGGTCATAGTTCATTGTGATGATAAGTGTCCAGGAACATTGTGATGACATGGATCATGGAGCATTGTGATGACAAGGGCCATGGCGAATTGTGATGAGAGGTGTCATGGGGCCTTGTGATGACAGTGGTCATCTAGAATTGTGATGAAAGGTAACATGGAGCACTATGATAACAGGGCCCATGGAGCATTGTGATGACAAAGGCCATGGAGCATTTTGATGACAAGTGTCATGGAGCATTGTGATGAGACGGGCATGGAGCATTATGATGCCCAGAGTTCTGGAGCATTGTGGTGACAAGGGCATGGAGCATTGTGATGACAAGGGCCATGGCCAATTCTGATGACAGGTGTCCTCGGGCATTGTGATGACAGAGGTTATCTAGCATTGTGATGAAAGGTACCATGGATCACTGTGATAACAGGGTCCATGGAGCATTGTGATGATAAAGGCCATGGAGCATTTTAATGAAAAGTGTCATGGACAATTGTGATGAGACGGGCATGGAGCATTATGATGACAAGAGTTCTGGAGCATTGCGTTGACAAGGGAATGGAGCATTGTGATTACAGGGTCCATGGAGGAGAGTGATGACATATGTCATGGAACATTGTGCTGACAGGGGCCATGGAGCATTGTGATGACAGGTATAATGTGGCATTGTAATGACAGGGGTCATAGAGCATTGTGATGAAATGGATCATGGAGCAATGTGATTACAGGGACCATGTAGCATTGCGAATGCATAGGCTATGGAGCATTGTGATGACAGGAGTCAAGGAGCATTGTGATGTAAGTGGTCATGGATCATTGTGATGACAAGTGTCCTGGACCACAGTGATGACACGTGTCATGGAGCATTGTGATGGCAAGGGCCATGGCGAATTGTGATGACATGTGTCTTGGGGCATTGTGATGACAGTGGTCATCTAGAATTGTGATAAAAGGTATCATGGAGCACTGTGATGACAGGGGCCATGGAGTATTGTAATGACAAGGCCATGGAACATTGTGATGACAAGTATCATGGAGCTTTGTGATGACACGAGCATTCATCATTATGATGACAAGAGTTCTGGAGCATTGTGATGACAAGGGCATGGAGCATTGTGATTACAGGGTCATGGAGCATTGTGATGACAACTGTCATGGAACATTGTGATGACAGGGTTCATGGAGCATTGTGATTAAAGGGGCCATGGAGCATTTTGATGACAAGGGCAGGCGAACATTTTGATTACATTGGTAATGGAGCATTGTGATGACATGGGCAGGGAACATTGTGAAGACAGGTGTAATGGAACATTGTGATTACAGGGGACATGGAGCATTTTGATGACATGGGCAGGCAACATTGTGATGACAGGTGTCATGGAGCATTGTGATGACAATTGTCATGGAACGTTGTGCTGACAGGGATCATGGAGCATTGTGATGAGACGGTCATTGGAGCATTGTGATGACAGGCGTACTGGAGCCTTCTGAGGAAAGGTGTCATGAGTCATTGTGATTACAGCGATCATGGAACATTGTGATGACAGTGGTCATGGAGCATTGTAATGACAGGGGCCATGGAGCATTGTGATGACAGGGGTCATGGGGCATTGTGATGACAGTGGTCATGGAGCATTGTGATGAAAGGGGTCATGGAGCATTGTGATCACAGGGGCCATGTATAATTGTGATGACAAAGGCCATGGAGCATTGTGATGACAGTTGTCATGGAGCATTGTGTTGAAAGGGGCATGGAGCATTGTGACGACAATGGTCATGGAGCATTGTGATGACTGGTATCATGGAGCATTGTTCTGAAAAAGGTCATGGGGCAGTGTAATGACAAGTATCATGGAGGATGTGATGAAAGGAGTCATGGAGCATTGTGATTAAATGGATCATGAGGCATTTTGATGACAAGAGTCATGGAACATTGTGATGACAGGGCTAATGGAACATTGTGATGACAAGGGCTATGGAGCATTGTGATGACTGGGGTCATGGAGCATTGTGATGAAAGGGGTCATGGATCACTACGATGACATGGGTAATGGAGCATTGTGATGATATGAGCATGGAGCATTGTGATGACAGGGGCCAGGGAGCATTGAGATGACAAGGGCAGGGAAAATTGTGATGACAGCAGTCATGGATCATTGTGATGATACCTGTCATGGAACATTGTGCTGACAGGGGCTATAGAGCATTGTGATGACAGGTGTCATGTGGCATTGTGATGACAGTGGTCATAGAGCATTGTGATGACAGGGGTCAAGGAGCATTGTGATGAAAGTGGTCATGGAGCATTGTGATGACACGGGCATGGAGCATTATGATGACAAGGGTTCTGGAGCATTGTGATGACAAGGGTATGGAGCATTGTGATTACAGGGGACCAGGAGCATTGTGATTACATGGGCAGTGAATATTGTGATGACAGGGGTCATGGAGCACTGTGATGACTAGTGTCATGGAACATTGTGATGACAGGGATCATGGAGCATTGTGATGAGAGGGGCCTTGGAGCATTATGATGACAGGCGTCATGGGGCATTGTGATGACAGCGGTCTTAGAGCATTGTGATGAAAGGGATCATGGAGCAATGTGATTACAGGAGCCATGGAGCATTGTGAATGCATAGGCCATGGAGCAATGAAATGACAGGGGTCAAGGAGCATTGTGATGTAAGTTGTCATGGAGCATTGTGATGACTATTGTCCATGAACATTGTGATGACATGGTTCATGGAGCATTGTGATGACAGGTGTCATGTGGAATTGTGATGAGAGCGGTCATATAGAATTGTGATGAAAGGTATCAGGGAGGACTCTGATGACAGGGGTCGTGGGGCACTCTGATGACAGTGGTCATCTAGAATTGTGATGAAATATACCAGGGAGCATTGTGATGACAAGGGTCATGGATCACCGCAATTATAGGGGCCATGGAGCATTGTGAATACAAAGATCATAGAGCATTGACATGACAGGGCTCATGGATCATTGTGATAAAAAGGGTATTGGAACCTTGTGATGACACGGTTCATGGAGCATTGTGATGACAAGGTTCTTCCAGCATTGTCATGACACGGGCATGGAGCATTATGATGACAAGAGTTCTGGAGCATTGTGATGACAAGGGTATGGAGCATTGTGATTACAGGGGACCAGGAGCATTGTGATTACATGGGCAGTGAATATTGTGATGACAGGGGTCATGGAGCACTGTGATGACTAGTGTCATGGAACATTGTGATGACAGGGATCATGGAGCATTGTGATGAGAGGGGCCTTAGAGCATTATAATGATAGGCGTCATGGGGCATTTTGATGACAGCGGTCTTGGAGCATTGTAATGAAAGGGATCATGGAGCAATGTGCTTACAGGAGCCATGGAGCATTGTGAATGCATAGGCCATGGAGCAATGAAATGACAGGGGTCAAGGAGCATTGTGATGTAAGTTGCCATGGAGCATTGTGATGACAAGTGTCCATGAACATTGTGATGACATGGTTCATGGAGCATTGTGATGACAAGTGCCATGGCGAATTGTGATGACAGGTGTCATGGGGCATTGTGATGACAGTGGTCATGTAGAATTGTAATGAAAGGTATCATGGAGGACTCTGACGACAGGGGCTGTGGAGCACTGTGATGACAGTGGTCATCTAGAATTGTGATGAAATATACCAGGGAGGATTGTGATGACAGGGGTCATGGTTCACCACAATTATAGGGGCCATGGAGCATTGTGAATGCAAAGATCATGGAGCATTGAGATGACAGGGGTCATGGATCATTGTGATAAAAAGGGTCCTGGAACCTTGTGATGACACGGTTCATGGAGCATTGTGATGACAAGGTTCTTCAAGCATTGTGATGACACGGGCATGGAGCATTATGATGACAAGAGTTCTGGAGCATTGTGATGAAAAGGGTATGGAGCACTGTGATTACAGGAGACCAGGAGCATTGTGATTACATGGGCAGTGAATATTGTGATGACAGGGGTTCATGGAGCACTGTGATGGCAAGTGTCATGGAACATTGTGATGACAGGGTTCATGGAGCATTGTGATGAGAGGGGCCTTGGAGCATTATGATGATACGCGTCATGGGGCCTTGTGATGACAGCGGTCTTGGAGCATTGTGATGAAAGGGATCATGGAGCAATGTGATTACAGGGGCCATGGAGCATTTTGAATGCATAGGCCATGGAGCAGTGTGATGACAGGGGTCATGGAGCATTGTGATGAATGTGGTCATAGTTCATTGTGATGATAAGTGTCCAGGAACATTGTGATGACATGGATCATGGAGCATTGTGATGACAAGGGCCATGGCGAATTGTGATGAGAGGTGTCATGGGGCCTTGTGATGACAGTGGTCATCTAGAATTGTGATGAAAGGTAACATGGAGCACGATGATAACAGGGGCCATGGAGCATTGTGATGACAAAGGCCATGGAGCATTTTGATGACAAGTGTCATGGAGCATTGTGATGAGACGGGCATGGAGCATTATGATGCCAAGAGTTCTGGAGCATTGTGGTGACAAGGGCATGGAGCATTGTGATGACAAGGGCCATGGCCAAATCTGATGACAGGTGTCATCGGGCATTGTGATGACAGAGGTTATCTAGCATTGTGATGAAAGGTACCATGGATCACTGTGATAACAGGGGCCATGGAGCATTGTGATGATAAAGGCCATGGAGCATTTTAATGAAAAGTGTCATGGAGAATTGTGATGAGACGGGCATGGAGCATTATGATGACAAGAGTTCTGGAGCATTGCGTTGACAACGGAATGGAGCATTGTGATTACAGGGACCATGGAGGAGAGTGATGACATCTGTCATGGAACATTGTGCTGACAGGGGCCATGGAGCATTGTGATGACAGGTATAATGTGGCATTGTAATGACAGGGGTCATAGAGCATTGTGATGAAATGGATCATGGAGCAATGTGATTACAGGGACCATGTAGCATTGCGAATGCATAGGCTATGGAGCATTGTGATGACAGGAGTCAAGGAGCATTGTGATGTAAGTGGTCATGGATCATTGTGATGACAAGTGTCCTGGACCACAGTGATGACACGGGTCATGGAGCATTGTGATGGCAAGGGCCATGGCGAATTGTGATGACATGTGTCTTGGGGCATTGTGATGACAGTGGTCATCTAGAATTGTGATAAAAGGTATCATGGAGCACTGTGATGACAGGGGCCATGGAGTATTGTAATGACAAGGCCATGGAACATTGTGATGACAAGTATCATGGAGCTTTGTGATGACATGAGCATTCATCATTATGATGACAAGAGTTCTGGAGCATTGTGATGACAAGGGCATGGAGCATTGTGATTACAGGGTCATGGAGCGTTGTGATGACAACTGTCATGGAACATTGTGATGACAGGGTTCATGGAGCATTGTGATTAAAGGGGCCATGGAGCATTTTGATGACAAGGGCAGGCGAACATTTTGATTACATTGGTAATGGAGCATTTTGATGACATGGGCAGGCAACATTGTGATGACAGGTGTCATGGAGCATTGTGTTGACAATTGTCATGGAACGTTGTGCTGACAGGGATCATGGAGCATTGTGATGAGACGGTCATTGGAGCATTGTGATGACAGGCGTACTGGAGCCTTCTGAGGAAAGGTGTCATGAGTCATTGTGATTACAGCGATCATGGAACATTGTGAATGACAGTGGTCATGGAGCATTGTAACGACAGGGGCCATGGAGCATTGTGATGACAGGCGTCATGGGGCATTGTGATGAGAGCAGTCTTAGAGCATTGTGATGAAAGGGATCATGGAGCAATGTGATTACAGGAGCCATGGAGCATTGTGAATGCATAGGCCATGGAGCAATGAAATGACAGGGGTCAAGGAGCATTGTGATGTAAGTTGTCATGGAGCATTGTGATGACTATTGTCCATGAACATTGTGATGACATGGGTCATGGAGCATTGTGATGACAGGTGTCATGTGGAATTGTGATGAGAGCGGTCATATAGAATTGTGATGAAAGGTATCAGGGAGGACTCTGATGACAGGGGTCGTGGGGCACTCTGATGACAGTGGTCATCTAGAATTGTGATGAAATATACCAGGGAGCATTGTGATGACAAGGGTCATGGATCACCGCAATTATAGGGGCCATGGAGCATGGTGAATACAAAGATCATGGAGCATTGAGATGACAGGGGTCATGGATCATTGTGATAAAAAGGGTCCTGGAAACTTGTGATGACACGGTTCATGGAGCATTGTGATGACAAGGTTCTTCAAGCATTGTGATGACACGGGCATGGAGCATTATGATGACAAGAGTTCTGGAGCATTGTGATGACAAGGGTATGGAGCATTGTGATTACAGGGGACCAGGAGCATTGTGATTACATGGGCAGTGAATATTGTGATGACAGGGTTCATGGAGCACTGTGATGACTAGTGTCATGGAACATTGTGATGACAGGGATCATGGAGCATTGTGATGAGAGGGGCCTTAGAGCATTATGATGATAGGCGTCATGGGGCATTGTGATGACAGCGGTCTTGGAGCATTGTGATGAAAGGGATCATGGAGCAATGTGCTTACAGGAGCCATGGAGCATTGTGAATGCATAGGCCATGGAGCAATGAAATGACAGGGGTCAAGGAGCATTGTGATGTAAGTTGTCATGGAGCATTGTGATGACAAGTGCCTTGGCGAATTGTGATGAGAGGTGTCATGGGGCATTGTGATGACAGTGGTCATCTAGAATTGTAATGAAAGGTAACATGGAGCACTGTGATAACAGGGGCCATGGAGCATTGTGATGACAAAGGCCGTGGAGCATTTTGATGACAAGTGTCATGGAGCATTGTGATGAGACGGGCATGGAGCATTATGATGCCAAGAGTTCTGGAGCATTGTGGTGACAAGGGCATGGAGCATTGTGATGACAAGGGCCATGGCCAATACTGATGACAGGTGTCATCGGGCATTGTGATGACAGAGGTTATCTAGCATTGTGATGAAAGGTACCATGGATCACTGTGATAACAGGGGCCATGGAGCATTGTGATGATAAAGGCCATGGAGCATTTTAATGAAAAGTGTCATGGAGAATTGTGATGAGACGGGCATGGAGCATTATGATGACAAGAGTTCTGGAGCATTGCGTTGACAAGGGAATGGAGCATTGTGATTACAGGGACCATGGAGGAGAGTGATGACATCTGTCATGGAACATTGTGCTGACAGGGGCCATGGAGCATTGTGATGACAGGTATAATGTGGCATTGTAATGACAGGGGTCATAGAGCATTGTGATGAAATGGATCATGGAGCAATGTGATTACAGGGACCATGTAGCATTGCGAATGCATAGGCTATGGAGCATTGTGATGACAGGAGTCAAGGAGCATTGTGATGTAAATGGTCATGGATCATTGTGATGACAAGTGTCCTGGACCATTGTGATGACACGTGTCATGGAGCATTGTGATGGCAAGGGCCATGGCGAATTGTGATGACATGTGTCTTGGGGCTTTGTGATGACAGTGGTCATCTAGAATTGTGATAAAAGGTATCATGGAGCACTGTGATGACAGGGGCCATGGAGTATTGTAATGACAAGGCCATGGAACATTGTGATGACAAGTATCATGGAGCTTTGTGATGACACGAGCATTCATCATTATGATGACAAGAGTTCTGGAGCATTGTGATGACAAGGGCATGGAGCATTGTGATTACAGGGTCATGGAGCATTGTGATGACAACTGTCATGGAACATTGTGATGACAGGGTTCATGGAGCATTGTGATTAAAGGGGCCATGGAGCATTTTGATGACAAGGGCAGGCGAACATTTTGATTACATTGGTAATGGAGCATTGTGATGACATGGGCAGGGAACATTGTGAAGACAGGTGTAATGGAACATTGTGATTACAGGGGACATGGAGCATTTTGATGACATGGGCAGGCAACATTGTGATGACAGGTGTCATGGAGCATTGTGATGACAATTGTCAAGGAACGTTGTGCTGACAGGGATCATGGAGCATTGTGATGAGACGGTCATTGGAGCATTGTGATGACAGGCGTACTGGAGCCTTCTGAGGAAAGGTGTCATGGGTCATTGTGATTCCAGCGATCATGGAACATTGTGATGACAGTGGTCATGGAGCATTGTAATGACAGGGGCCATGGAGCATTGTGATGACAGGGGTCATGGGGCATTGTGATGAAAGGGGTCATAGATCACTACGATGATATGGGTAATGGAGCATTGTGATGTTATGAGCATGGAGCATTCTGATGACAGGGGCCAGGGAGCATGAGAATGACAAGAGCAGGGAACATTGTGATGACAGCAGTCATGGATCATTGTGATGATACCTGTCATGGAACATTGTGCTGACAGGGGCTATAGAGCATTGTGATGACAGGTGTCATGTGGCATTGTGATGGCAGTGGTCATAGAGCATTGTGATGACAGGGGTCAAGGAGCATTGTGATGAAAGTGGTCATGGAGCATTGTGATGACACGGGCATGGAGCATTATGATGACAAGGGTTCTGGAGCATTGTGATGACAAGGGTATGGAGCATTGTGATTACAGGGGACCAGGAGCATTGTGATGACATGGGCAGTGAATATTGTGATGTCTGGGGTTCATGGAGCACTGTGATGACAAGTGTCATGGAACATTGTGATGACAGGGTTCATGGAGCATTGTGATGAGAAGGGCCTTGGAGCATTATGATGATAGGCGTCATGGGGTATTGTGATGAGAGTGGTCATAGAACATTGTGATGAAAGGGATCATGGAGCAATGTGATTACAGGGGCCATGGAGCATTTTGAATGCATAGGCCATGGAGCAGTGTGATGACACGGGTCATGGAGCATTGTGATGAATGTGGTCATAGTTCATTGTGATGATAAGTATCCAGGAACATTGTGATGACATGGATCATGGAGAATTGTGATGACAAGGGCCATGGCGAATTGTGATGACAGGTGTCATGGGGCATTGTGATGACAGTGGTCATCTAGAATTGTGAGGAAAGATAACATGGAGCACCGTGATAACAGGGGCCATGGAGCATTGTGATGACAATGGCCATGGAGCATTTTGATGACAAGTGTCATGGAGCATTGTGATGAGACGGGCATGGAGCATTATGATGCCAAGAGTTCTGGAGCATTGTGGTGACAAGGGCATGGAGCATTGTGATGACAAGGGCCATGGCCAATTCTGATGAGAGGTGTCATCGGGCATTGTGATGACAGAGGTTATCTAGCATTGTGATGAAAGGTACCATGGATCACTGTGATAACAGGGGCCATGGAGCATTGTGATGATAAAGGCCATGGAGCATTTTAATGAAAAGTGTCATGGAGAATTGTGATGAGACGGGCATGGAGCATTATGATGACAAGAGTTCTGGAGCATTGCGTTGACAAGGGAATGGAGCATTGTGATTACAGGGACCATGGAGGAGAGTGATGACATCTGTCATGGAACATTGTGCTGACAGGGGCCATGGAGCATTGTGATGACAGGTATAATGTGTCACTGTAATGACAGTGGTCATAGAGCATTGTGATGAAATGGATCATGGAGCAATGTGATTACAGGGACCATGTAGCATTGCGAATGCATAGGCTATGGAGCATTGTGATGACAGGAGTCAAGGAGCATTGTGATGTAAGTGGTCATGGATCATTGTGATGACAAGTGTCCTGGACCTTTGTGATGACACGTGTCATGGAGCATTGTGATGGCAAGGGCCATGGGAAATTGTGATGACATGTGTCTTGGGGCTTTGTGATGACAGTGGTCATCTAGAATTGTGATAAAAGGTATCATGGAGCACTGTGATGACAGGGGCCATGGAGTATTGTAATGACAAGGCCATGGAACATTGTGATGACAAGTATCATGGAGCTTTGTGATGACACGAGCATTCATCATTATGATGACAAGAGTTCTGGAGCATTGTGATGACAAGGGCATGGAGCATTGTGATTACAGGGTCATGGAGCATTGTGATGACAACTGTCATGGAACATTGTGATGACAGGGTTCATGGAGCATTGTGATTAAAGGGGCCATGGAGCATTTTGATGACAAGGGCAGGCGAACATTTTGATTACATTGGTAATGGAGCATTGTGATGACATGGGCAGGGAACATTGTGAAGACAGATGTAATGGAACATTGTGATTACAGGGGACATGGAGCATTTTGATGACATGGGCAGGCAACATTGTGATGACAGGTGTCATGGAGCATTGTGATGACAATTGTCATGGAACGTTGTGCTGACAGGGATCATGGAGCATTGTGATGAGACGGTCATTGGAGCATTGTGATGACAGGCGTACTGGAGCCTTCTGAGGAAAGGTGTCATGGGTCATTGTGATTCCAGCGATCATGGAACATTGTGATGACAGTGGTCATGGAGCATTGTAATGACAGGGGCCATGGAGCATTGTGATGACAGGGGTCACGGGGCATTGTGATGACAGTGGTCATGGAGCATTGTGATGATAGGGGTCATGGAGCACTGTGATCACAGGGGCCATGTATAATTGTGATGACAAAGGCCATGGAGCATTGTGATGACAGTTGTCATGGAGCATTGTGTTGAAAGGGGCATGGAGCATTGTGACGACAATGGTCATGGAGCATTGTGATGACTGGTATCATGGAGCATTGTTCTGAAAAAGGTCATGGGGCAGTGTAATGACAAGTATCATGGAGGATGTGATGAAAGGAGTCATGGAGCATTGTGATTAAATGGATCATGAGGCATTTTGATGACAAGAGTCATGGAACATTGTGATGACAGGGCTAATGGAACATTGTGATGACAAGGGCTATGGAGCATTGTGATGACTGGGGTCATGGAGCATTGTGATGAAAGGGGTCATGGATCACTACGATGACATGGGTAATGGAGCATTGTGATGATATGAGCATGGAGCATTGTGATGACAGGGGCCAGGGAGCATTGAGATGACAAGGGCAGGGAAAATTGTGATGACAGCAGTCATGGATCATTGTGATGATACCTGTCATGGAACATTGTGCTGACAGGGGCTATAGAGCATTGTGATGACAGGTGTCATGTGGCATTGTGATGACAGTGGTCATAGAGCATTGTGATGACAGGGGTCAAGGAGCATTGTGATGAAAGTGGTCATGGAGCATTGTGATGACACGGGCATGGAGCATTATGATGACAAGGGTTCTGGAGCATTGTGATGACAAGGGTATGGAGCATTGTGATTACAGGGGACCAGGAGCATTGTGATTACATGGGCAGTGAATATTGTGATGACAGGGGTCATGGAGCACTGTGATGACTAGTGTCATGGAACATTGTGATGACAGGGATCATGGAGCATTGTGATGAGAGGGGCCTTGGAGCATTATGATGACAGGCGTCATGGGGCATTGTGATGACAGCGGTCTTAGAGCATTGTGATGAAAGGGATCATGGAGCAATGTGATTACAGGAGCCATGGAGCATTGTGAATGCATAGGCCATGGAGCAATGAAATGACAGGGGTCAAGGAGCATTGTGATGTAAGTTGTCATGGAGCATTGTGATGACTATTGTCCATGAACATTGTGATGACATGGTTCATGGAGCATTGTGATGACAGGTGTCATGTGGAATTGTGATGAGAGCGGTCATATAGAATTCTGATGAAAGGTATCAGGGAGGACTCTGATGACAGGGGTCGTGGGGCACTCTGATGAGAGTGGTCATCTAGAATTGTGATGAAATATACCAGGGAGCATTGTGATGACAAGGGTCATGGATCACCGCAATTATAGGGGCCATGGAGCATTGTGAATACAAAGATCATGGAGCATTGAGATGACAGGGTTCATGGATCATTGTGATAAAAAGGGTCCTGGAACCTTGTGATGACACGGTTCATGGAGCATTGTGATGACAAGGTTCTTCAAGCATTGTGATGACACGGGCATGGAGCATTATGATGACAAGAGTTCTGGAGCATTGTGATGACAAGGGTATGGAGCATTGTGATTACAGGGGACCAGGAGCATTGTGATTACATGAGCAGTGAATATTGTGATGACAGGGGTCATGGAGCACTGTGATGACTAGTGTCATGGAACATTGTGATGACAGGGATCATGGAGCATTGTGATGAGAGGGGCCTTAGAGCATTATAATGATAGGCGTCATGGGGCATTGTGATGACAGCGGTCTTGGAGCATTGTAATGAAAGGGATCATGGAGCAATGTGCTTACAGGAGCCATGGAGCATTGTGAATGCATAGGCCATGGAGCAATGAAATGACAGGGGTCAAGGAGCATTGTGATGTAAGTTGCCATGGAGCATTGTGATGACAAGTGTCCATGAACATTGTGATGACATGGTTCATGGAGCATTGTGATGACAAGTGCCATGGCGAATTGTGATGACAGGTGTCATGGGGCATTGTGATGACAGTGGTCATGTAGAATTGTAATGAAAGGTATCATGGAGGACTCTGACGACAGGGGCCGTGGAGCACTGTGATGACAGTGGTCATCTAGAATTGTGATGAAATATACCAGGGAGCATTGTGATGACAGGGGTCATGGATCACCGCAATTATAGGGGCCATGGAGCATTGTGAATACAAAGATCATGGAGCATTGAGATGACAGGGGCCATGGATCATTGTGATGACAAGGGTCCTGGAACCTTGTGATGACACGGTTCATGGAGCATTGTGATGACAAGGTTCTTCAAGCATTGTGATGACACGGGCATGGAGCATTATGATGACAAGAGTTCTGGAGCATTGTGATGAAAAGGGTATGGAGCACTGTGATTACAGGAGACCAGGAGCATTGTGATTACATGGGCAGTGAATATTGTGATGACAGGGGTTCATGGAGCACTGTGATGGCAAGTGTCATGGAACATTGTGATGACAGGGTTCATGGAGCATTGTGATGAGAGGGGCCTTGGAGCATTATGATGATACGCGTCATGGGGCCTTGTGATGACAGCGGTCTTGGAGCATTGTGATGAAAGGGATCATGGAGCAATGTGATTACAGGGGCCATGGAGCATTTTGAATGCATAGGCCATGGAGCAGTGTGATGACAGGGGTCATGGAGCATTGTGATGAATGTGGTCATAGTTCATTGTGATGATAAGTGTCCAGGAACATTGTGATGACATGGATCATGGAGCATTGTGATGACAAGGGCCATGGCGAATTGTGATGAGAGGTGTCATGGGGCCTTGTGATGACAGTGGTCATCTAGAAATGTGATGAAAGGTAACATGGAGCACGATGATAACAGGGGCCATGGAGCATTGTGATGACAAAGGCCATGGAGCATTTTGATGACAAGTGTCATGGAGCATTGTGATGAGACGGGCATGGAGCATTATGATGCCCAGCGTTCTGGAGCATTGTGGTGACAAGGGCATGGAGCATTGTGATGACAAGGGCCATGGCCAATTCTGATGACAGGTGTCCTCGGGCATTGTGATGACAGAGGTTATCTAGCATTGTGATGAAAGGTACCATGGATCACTGTGATAACAGGGGCCATGGAGCATTGTGATGATAAAGGCCATGGAGCATTTTAATGAAAAGTGTCATGGAGAATTGTGATGAGACGGGCATGGAGCATTATGATGACAAGAGTTCTGGAGCATTGCGTTGACAACGGAATGGAGCATTGTGATTACAGGGACCATGGAGGAGAGTGATGACATCTGTCATGGAACATTGTGCTGACAGGGGCCATGGAGCATTGTGATGACAGGTATAATGTGGCATTGTAATGACAGGGGTCATAGAGCATTGTGATGAAATGGATCATGGAGCAATGTGATTACAGGGACCATGTAGCATTGCGAATGCATAGGCTATGGAGCATTGTGATGACAGGAGTCAAGGAGCATTGTGATGTAAGTGCTCATGGATCATTGTGATGACAAGTGTCCTGGACCACAGTGATGACACGGGTCATGGAGCATTGTGATGGCAAGGGCCATGGCGAATTGTGATGACATGTGTCTTGGGGCATTGTGATGACAGTGGTCATGTAGAATTGTGATAAAAGGTATCATGGAGCACTGTGATGACAGGGGCCATGGAGTATTGTAATGACAAGGCCATGGAACATTGTGATGACAAGTATCATGGAGCTTTGTGATGACATGAGCATTCATCATTATGATGACAAGAGTTCTGGAGCATTGTGATGACAAGGGCATGGAGCATTGTGATTACAGGGTCATGGAGCGTTGTGATGACAACTGTCATGGAACATTGTGATGACAGGGTTCATGGAGCATTGTGATTAAAGGGGCCATGGAGCATTTTGATGACAAGGGCAGGCGAACATTTTGATTACATTGGTAATGGAGCATTGTGATGACATGGGCAGGGAACATTGTGAAGACAGGTGTAATGGAACATTGTGATTACAGGGGACATGGAGCATTTTGATGACATGGGCAGGCAACATTGTGATGACAGGTGTCATGGAGCATTGTGATGACAATTGTCATGGATCGTTGTGCTGACAGGGATCATGGAGCATTGTGATGAGACGGTCATTGGAGCATTGTGATGACAGGCGTACTGGAGCCTTCTGAGGAAAGGTGTCATGGGTCATTGTGATTCCAGCGATCATGGAACATTGTGATGACAGTGGTCATGGAGCATTGTAATGACAGGGGCCATGGAGCATTGTGATGACAGGGGTCATGGGGCATTGTGATGACAGTGGTCATGGAGCATTGTGATGAAAGGGGTCATGGAGCACTGTGATCACAGGGGCCATGTATAATTGTGATGACAAAGGCCATGGAGCATTGTGATGACAGTTGTCATGGAGCATTGTGTTGAAAGGGGCATGGAGCATTGTGACGACAATGGTCATGGAGCATTGTGATGACTGGTATCATGGAGCATTGTTCTGAAAAAGGTCATGGGGCAGTGTAATGACAAGTATCATGGAGGATGTGATGAAAGGAGTCATGGAGCATTGTGATTAAATGGATCATGAGGCATTTTGATGACAAGAGTCATGGAACATTGTGATGACAGGGCTAATGGAACATTGTGATGACAAGGGCTATGGGGCATTGTGATGACTGGGGTCATGGAGCATTGTGATGAAAGGGGTCATGGATCACTACGATGACATGGGTAATGGAGCATTGTGATGATATGAGCATGGAGCATTGTGATGACAGGGGCCAGGGAGCATTGAGATGACAAGGGCAGGGAAAATTGTGATGACAGCAGTCATGGATCATTGTGATGATACCTGTCATGGAACATTGTGCTGACAGGGGCTATAGAGCATTGTGATGACAGGTGTCATGTGGCATTGTGATGACAGGGGTCAAGGAGCATTGTGATGAAAGTGGTCATGGAGCATTGTGATGACACGGGCATGGAGCATTATGATGACAAGGGTTCTGGAGCATTGTGATGACAAGGGTATGGAGCATTGTGATTACAGGGGAACAGGAGCATTGTGATTACATGGGCAGTGAATATTGTGATGACAGGGGTCATTGAGCACTGTGATGACTAGTGTCATGGAACATTGTGATGACAGGGATCATGGAGCATTGTGATGAGAGGGGCCTTGGAGCATTATGATGACAGGCGTCATGGGGCATTGTGATGACAGCGGTCTTAGAGCATTGTGATGAAAGGGATCATGGAGCAATGTGATTACAAGAGCCATGGAGCATTGTGAATGCATAGGCCATGGAGCAATGAAATGACAGGGGTCAAGGAGCATTGTGATGTAAGTTGTCATGGAGCATTGTGATGACTATTGTCCATGAACATTGTGATGACATGGGTCATGGAGCATTGTGATGACAGGTGTCATGTGGAATTGTGATGAGAGCGGTCATATAGAATTGTGATGAAAGGTATCAGGGAGGACTCTGATGACAGGGGTCGTGGGGCACTCTGATGACAGTGGTCATCTAGAATTGTGATGAAATATACCAGGGAGCATTGTGATGACAAGGGTCATGGATCACCGCAATTATAGGGGCCATGGAGCATGGTGAATACAAAGATCATGGAGCATTGAGATGACAGGGGTCATGGATCATTGTGATAAAAAGGGTCCTGGAAACTTGTGATGACACGGTTCATGGAGCATTGTGATGACAAGGTTCTTCAAGCATTGTGATGACACGGGCATGGAGCATTATGATGACAAGAGTTCTGGAGCATTGTGATGACAAGGGTATGGAGCATTGTGATTACAGGGGACCAGGAGCATTGTGATTACATGGGCAGTGAATATTGTGATGACAGGGGTCATGGAGCACTGTGATGACTAGTGTCATGGAACATTGTGATGACAGGGATCATGGAGCATTGTGAGGAGAGGGGCCTTAGAGCATTATGATGATAGGCGTCATGGGGCATTGTGATGACAGCGGTCTTGGAGCATTGTGATGAAAGGGATCATGGAGCAATGTGCTTACAGGAGCCATGGAGCATTGTGAATGCATAGGCCATGGAGCAATGAAATGACAGGGGTCAAGGAGCATTGTGATGTAAGTTGTCATGGAGCATTGTGATGACAAGTGCCTTGGCGAATTGTGATGAGAGGTGTCATGGGGCATTGTGATGACAGTGGTCATGTAGAATTGTAATGAAAGGTAACATGGAGCACTGTGATAACAGGGGCCATGGAGCATTGTGATGACAAAGGCCGTGGAGCATTTTGATGACAAGTGTCATGGAGCTTTGTGATGAGACGGGCATGGAGCATTATGATGCCAAGAGTTCTGGAGCATTGTGGTGACAAGGGCATGGAGCATTGTGATGACAAGGGCCATGGCCAATTCTGATGACAGGTGTCATCGGGCATTGTGATGACAGAGGTTATCTAGCATTGTGATGAAAGGTACCATGGATCACTGTGATAACAGGGGCCATGGAGCATTGTGATGATAAAGGCCATGGAGCATTTTAATGAAAAGTGTCATGGAGAATTGTGATGAGACGGGCATGGAGCATTATGATGACAAGAGTTCTGGAGCATTGCGTTGACAAGGGAATGGAGCATTGTGATTACAGGGACCATGGAGGAGAGTGATGACATCTGTCATGGAACATTGTGCTGACAGGGGCCATGGAGCATTGTGATGACAGGTATAATGTGGCATTGTAATGACAGTGGTCATAGAGCATTGTGATGAAATGGATCATGGAGCAATGTGATTACAGGGACCATGTAGCATTGCGAATGCATAGGCTATGGAGCATTGTGATGACAGGAGTCAAGGAGCATTGTGATGTAAATGGTCATGGATCATTGTGATGACAAGTGTCCTGGACCATTGTGATGACACGTGTCATGGAGCATTGTGATGGCAAGGGCCATGGCGAATTGTGATGACATGTGTCTTGGGGCTTTGTGATGACAGTGGTCATCTAGAATTGTGATAAAAGGTATCATGGAGCACTGTGATGACAGGGGCCATGGAGTATTGTAATGACAAGGCCATGGAACATTGTGATGACAAGTATCATGGAGCTTTGTGATGACACGAGCATTCATCATTATGATGACAAGAGTTCTGGAGCATTGTGATGACAAGGGCATGGAGCATTGTGATTACAGGGTCATGGAGCATTGTGATGACAACTGTCATGGAACATTGTGATGACAGGGTTCATGGAGCATTGTGATTAAAGGGGCCATGGAGCATTTTGATGACAAGGGCAGGCGAACATTTTGATTACATTGGTAATGGAGCATTGTGATGACATGGGCAGGGAACATTGTGAAGACAGGTGTAATGGAACATTGTGATTACAGGGGACATGGAGCATTTTGATGACATGGGCAGGCAACATTGTGATGACAGGTGTCATGGAGCATTGTGATGACAATTGTCATGGAACGTTGTGCTGACAGGGATCATGGAGCATTGTGATGAGACGGTCATTGGAGCATTGTGATGACAGGCGTACTGGAGCCTTCTGAGGAAAGGTGTCATGGGTCATTGTGATTCCAGCGATCATGGAACATTGTGATGACAGTGGTCATGGAGCATTGTAATGACAGGGGCCATGGAGCATTGTGATGACAGGGGTCATGGGGCATTGTGATGAAAGGGGTCATAGATCACTACGATGATATGGGTAATGGAGCATTGTGATGATATGAGCATGGAGCATTCTGATGACAGGGGCCAGGGAGCATGAGAATGACAAGAGCAGGGAACATTGTGATGACAGCAGTCATGGATCATTGTGATGATACCTGTCATGGAACATTGTGCTGACAGGGGCTATAGAGCATTGTGATGACAGGTGTCATGTGGCATTGTGATGACAGTGGTCATAGAGCATTGTGATGACAGGGGTCAAGGAGCATTGAGATGAAAGTCGTCATGGAGCACTGTGATGACACGGGCATGGAGCATTATGATGACGAGAGTTCTGGGGCATTGTGATGACAAGGGTATGGAGCATTGTGATTACAGGGGACCAGGAGCATTGTGATTACATGGGCAGTGAATAATGTGATGACAGGGGTCATGGAGCACTGTGATGACTAGTGTCATGGAACATTGTGATGACAGGGATCATGGAGCATTGTGATGAGAGGGGCCTTGGAGCATTATGATGGCAGGTGTCATGGGGCATTGTGATGACAGCGGTTTTGGAGCATTGTGATGAAAGGGATCATGGAGCAATGTGATTACAGGAGCCATGGAGCATTGTGAATGCATAGGCCATGGAGCAATGAAATGACAGGGGTCAAGGAGCATTGTGATGTAAGTTGTCATGGAGCATTGTGATGACTATTGTCCATGAATATTGTGATGACATGGTTCATGGATCATTGTGATGACAGGTGTCATGTGGAATTGTGATGAGAGCGGTCATATAGAATTGTGATGAAAGGTATCAGGGAGGACTATGATGACAGGGGACGTGGAGTACTCTGATGACAGTGGTCATCTAGAATTGTGATGAAATATACCAGGGAGCATTGTGATGACAGGGGTCATGGATCACCGCAATTATAGGGGCCATGGAGCATTGTGAATACAAAGATCATGGAGCATTGAGATGACAGGGGTCATGGATCATTGTGATGACAAGGGTCCTGGAACCTTGTGATGACACGGTTCATGGAGCATTGTGATGACAAGGTTCTTCAAGCATTGTGATGACACGGGCATGGAGCATTGTGTTGAAAGAGGCATGGAGCATTGTGACGACAATGGTCATGGAGCATTGTGATGACTGGTATCATGGAGCATTGTTCTGAAAGAGGTTATGGGGCAGTGTAATGACAAGTATCATGGGAGATGTGATGAAAGGAGTCATGGAGCATTGTGATTAAATGGATCATGAGGCGTTTTGATGACAAGAGTCATGGAACATTGTGATGACAGGGCTAATGGAGCATTGTGATAACAAGGGCTATGGAGCATTGTGATGACTGTGGTCATGGAGCATTGTGATGAAAGGGGTCATGGATCACTACGATGACAGGGGTAATGGAGCATTGTGATGATATGGGCATGGAGCATTGTGATGACAGGAGCCATGGAGCATTGTGAATGCATAGGCCATGGAGCAATGAAATGACAGGGGTCAAGGAGCATTGTGATGTAAGTTGCCATGGAGCATTGTGATGACAAGTGTCCATGAACATTGTGATGACATGGTTCATGGAGCATTGTGATGACAAGTGCCATGGCGAATTGTGATGACAGGTGTCATGGGGCATTGTGATGACAGTGGTCATGTAGAATTGTAATGAAAGGTATCATGGAGGACTCTGACGACAGGGGCCGTGGAGCACTGTGATGACAGTGGTCATCTAGAATTGTGATGAAATATACCAGGGAGGATTGTGATGACAGGGGTCATGGATCACCGCAATTATAGGGGCCATGGAGCATTGTGAATGCAAAGATCATGGAGCATTGAGATGACAGGGGTCATGGATCATTGTGATGACAAGGTTCCTGGAACCTTGTGATGACACGGTTCATGGAGCATTGTGATGATAAGGTTCTTCAAGCATTGTGATGACACGGGCATGGAGCATTATGATGACAAGAGTTCTGGAGTATTGTGATGAAAAGGGTATGGAGCACTGTGATTACAGGGGACCAGGAGCATTGTGATTACATGGGCAGTGAATATTGTGATGTCTGGGGTTCATGGAGCACTGTGATGACAAGTGTCATGGAACATTGTGATGACAGGGTTCATGGAGCATTGTGATGAGAAGGGCCTTGGAGCATTATGATGATAGGCGTCATGGGGTATTGTGATGAGAGTGGTCATAGAACATTGTGATGAAAGGTACCATGGATCACTGTGATAACAGGGGCCATGGAGCATTGTGATGATAAAGGCCATGGAGCATTTTAATGAAAAGTGTCATGGAGAATTGTGATGAGACGGGCATGGAGCATTATGATGACAAGAGTTCTGGAACATTGCGTTGACAAGGGAATGGAGCATTGTGATTACAGGGACCATGGAGGAGAGTGATGACATCTGTCATGGAACATTGTGCTGACAGGGGCCATGGAGCATTGTGATGACAGGTATAATGTGGCATTGTAATGACAGTGGTCATAGAGCATTGTGATGAAATGGATCATGGAGCAATGTGATTACAGGGACCATGTAGCATTGCGAATGCATAGGCTATGGAGCATTGTGATGACAGGAGTCAAGGAGCATTGTGATGTAAGTGGTCATGGATCATTGTGATGACAAGTGTCCTGGACCTTTGTGATGACACGTGTCATGGAGCATTGTGATGGCAAGGGCCATGGGAAATTGTGATGACATGTGTCTTGGGGCTTTGTGATGACAGTGGTCATCTAGAATTGTGACAAAAGGTATCATGGAGCACTGTGATGACAGGGGCCATGGAGTATTGTAATGACAAGGCCATGGAACATTGTGATGACAAGTATCATGGAGCTTTGTGATGACACGAGCATTCATCATTATGATGACAAGAGTTCTGGAGCATTGTGATGACAAGGGCATGGAGCATTGTGATTACAGGGTCATGGAGCATTGTGATGACAACTGTCATGGAACATTGTGATGACAGGGTTCATGGAGCATTGTGATTAAAGGGGCCATGGAGCATTTTGATGACAAGGGCAGGCGAACATTTTGATTACATTGGTAATGGAGCATTGTGATGACATGGGCAGGGAACATTGTGAAGACAGATGTAATGGAACATTGTGATTACAGGGGACATGGAGCATTTTGATGACATGGGCAGGCAACATTGTGATGACAGGTGTCATGGAGCATTGTGATGACAATTGTCATGGAACGTTGTGCTGACAGGGATCATGGAGCATTGTGATGAGACGGTCATTGGAGCATTGTGATGACAGGCGTACTGGAGCCTTCTGAGGAAAGGTGTCATGGGTCATTGTGATTCCAGCGATCATGGAACATTGTGATGACAGTGGTCATGGAGCATTGTAATGACAGGGGCCATGGAGCATTGTGATGACAGGGGTCATGGGGCATTGTGATGACAGTGGTCATGGAGCATTGTGATGATAGGGGTCATAGAGCACTGTGATCACAGGGGCCATGTATAATTGTGATGACAAAGGCCATGGAGCATTGTGATGAGAGTTGTCATGGAGAATTGTGTTGAAAGGGGCATGGAGCATTGTGACGACAATGGTCATGCAGCATTGTGATGACTGGTATCATGGAGCATTGTTCTGAAAAAGGTCATGGGGCAGTGTAATGACAAGTATCATGGAGGATGTGATGAAAGGAGTCATGGAGCGTTGTGATTAAATGGATCATGAGGCATTTTGATAACAAGAGTCATGGAACATTGTGATGACAGGGCTAATGGAGCATTGTGATGACAAGGGCTATGGAGCATTGTGATGACTGGGGTCATGGAGCACTGTGATGAAAGGGGTCATGGATCACTACGATGACATGGGTAATGGAGCATTGTGATGATATGAGCATGGAGCATTGTGATGACAGGGGCCAGGGAGCATTGAGATGACAAGGGCAGGGAAAATTGTGATGACAGCAGTCATGGATCATTGTGATGATACCTGTCATGGAACATTGTGCTGACAGGGGCTATAGAGCATTGTGATGACAGGTGTCATGTGGCATTGTGATGACAGTGGTCATAGAGCATTGTGATGACAGGGGTCAAGGAGCATTGTGATGAAAGTGGTCATGGAGCATTGTGAAGACACGGGCATGGAGCATTATGATGACAAGGGTTCTGGAGCATTGTGATGACAAGGGTATGGAGCATTGTGATTACAGGGGACCAGGAGCATTGTGATTACATGGGCAGTGAATATTGTGATGACAGGGGTCATTGAGCACTGTGATGACTAGTGTCATGGAACATTGTGATGACAGGGATCATGGAGCATTGTGATGAGAGGGGCCTTGGAGCATTATGATGACAGGCATCATGGGGCATTGTGATGACAGCGGTCTTAGAGCATTGTGATGAAAGGGATCATGGAGCAATGTGATTACAGGAGCCATGGAGCATTGTGAATGCATAGGCCATGGAGCAATGAAATGACAGGGGTCAAGGAGCATTGTGATGTAAGTTGTCATGGAGCATTGTGATGACTATTGTCCATGAACATTGTGATGACATGGTTCATGGAGCATTGTGATGACAGGTGTCATGTGGAATTGTGATGAGAGCGGTCATATAGAATTGTGATGAAAGGTATCAGGGAGGACTCTAATGACAGGGGTCGTGGGGCACTGTGATGACAGTGGTCATCTAGAATTGTGATGAAATATACCAGGGAGCATTGTGATGACAAGGGTCATGGATCACCGCAATTATAGGGGCCATGGAGCATTGTGAATACAAAGATCATGGAGCATTGAGATGACAGGGGTCATGGATCATTGTGATGACAAGGGTCCTGGAACCTTGTGATGACACGGTTCATGGAGCATTGTGATGACAAGGTTCTTCAAGCATTGTGATGACACGGGCATGGAGCATTATGATGACAAGAGTTCTGGAGCATTGTGATGACAAGGGTATGGAGCATTGTGATTACAGGGGACCAGGAGCATTGTGATTACATGGGCAGTGAATATTGTGATGACAGGGTTCATGGAGCACTGTGATGACTAGTGTCATGGAACATTGTGATGACAGGGATCATGGAGCATTGTGATGAGAGGGGCCTTAGAGCATTATGATGATAGGCGTCATGGGGCATTGTGATGACAGCGGTCTTGGAGCATTGTGATGAAAGGGATCATGGAGCAATGTGCTTACAGGAGCCATGGAGCATTGTGAATGCATAGGCCATGGAGCAATGAAATGACAGGGGTCAAGGAGCATTGTGATGTAAGTTGTCATGGAGCATTGTGATGACAAGTGTCCATGAACATTGTGATGACATGGTTCATGGAGCATTGTGATGACAAGTGCCATGGCGAATTGTGATGACAGGTGTCATGGGGCATTGTGATGACAGTGGTCATGTAGAATTGTAATGAAAGGTATCATGGAGGACTCTGACGACAGGGGCCGTGGAGCACTGTGATGACAGTGGTCATCTAGAATTGTGATGAAATATACCAGGGAGCATTGTGATGACAGGGGTCATGGATCACCGCAATTATAGGGGCCATGGAGCATTGTGAATACAAAGATCATGGAGCATTGAGATGACAGGGGTCATGGATCATTGTGATGACAAGGGTCCTGGAACCTTGTGATGACACGGTTCATGGAGCATTGTGATGACAAGGTTCTTCAAGCATTGTGATGACACGGGCATGGAGCATTATGATGACAAGAGTTCTGGAGCATTGTGATGAAAAGGGTATGGAGCACTGTGATTACAGGAGACCAGGAGCATTGTGATTACATGGGCAGTGAATATTGTGATGACAGGGGTTCATGGAGCACTGTGATGACAAGTGTCATGGAACATTGTGATGACAGGGTTCATGGAGCATTGTGATGAGAGGGGCCTTGGAGCATTATGATGATACGCGTCATGGGGCCTTGTGATGACAGCGGTCTTGGAGCATTGTGATGAAAGGGATCATGGAGCAATGTGATTACAGGGGCCATGGAGCATTTTGAATGCATAGGCCATGGAGCAGTGTGATGACAGGGGTCATGGAGCATTGTGATGAATGTGGTCATAGTTCATTGTGATGATAAGTGTCCAGGAACATTGTGATGACATGGATCATGGAGCATTGTGATGACAAGGGCCATGGCGAATTGTGATGAGAGGTGTCATGGGGCCTTGTGATGACAGTGGTCATCTAGAGTTGTGATGAAAGGTAACATGGAGCACTATGATAACAGGGGCCATGGAGCATTGTGATGACAAAGGCCATGGAGCATTTTGATGACAAGTGTCATGGAGCATTGTGATGAGACGGGCATGGAGCATTATGATGCCCAGAGTTCTGGAGCATTGTGGTGACAATGGCATGGAGCATTGTGATGACAAGGGCCATGGCCAATTCTGATGACAGGTGTCCTCGGGCATTGTGATGACAGAGGTTATCTAGCATTGTGATGAAAGGTAGCATGGATCACTGTGATAACAGGGGCCATGGAGCATTGTGATGATAAAGGCCATGGAGCATTTTAATGAAAAGTGTCATGGAGAATTGTGAAGAGACGGGCATGGAGCATTATGATGACAAGAGTTCTGGAGCATTGCGTTGACAAGGGAATGGAGCATTGTGAATACAGGGACCTTGGAGGAGAGTGATGATATCTGTCATGGAACATTGTGCTGACAGGGGCCATGGAGCATTGTGATGACAGGTATAATGTGGCATTGTAATGACAGGGGTCATAGAGCATTGTGATGAAATGGATCATGGAGCAATGTGATTACAGGGACCATGTAGCATTGCGAATGCATAGGCTATGGAGCATTGTGATGACAGGAGTCAAGGAGCATTGTGATGTAAGTGCTCATGGATCATTGTGATGACAAGTGTCCTGGACCACAGTGATGACACGGGTCATGGAGCATTGTGATGGCAAGGGCCATGGCGAATTGTGATGACATGTGTCTTGGGGCATTGTGATGACAGTGGTCATGTAGAATTGTGATAAAAGGTATCATGGAGCACTGTGATGACAGGGGCCATGGAGTATTGTAATGACAAGGCCATGGAACATTGTGATGACAAGTATCATGGAGCTTTGTGATGACATGAGCATTCATCATTATGATGACAAGAGTTCTGGAGCATTGTGATGACAAGGGCATGGAGCATTGTGATTACAGGGTCATGGAGCGTTGTGATGACAACTGTCATGGAACATTGTGATGACAGGGTTCATGGAGCATTGTGATTAAAGGGGCCATGGAGCATTTTGATGACAAGGGCAGGCGAACATTTTGATTACATTGGTAATGGAGCATTGTGATGACATGGGCAGGGAACATTGTGAAGACAGGTGTAATGGAACATTGTGATTACAGGGGACATGGAGCATTTTGATGACATGGGCAGGCAACATTGTGATGACAGGTGTCATGGAGCATTGTGATGACAATTGTCATGGATCGTTGTGCTGACAGGGATCATGGAGCATTGTGATGAGACGGTCATTGGAGCATTGTGATGACAGGCGTACTGGAGCCTTCTGAGGAAAGGTGTCATGGGTCATTGTGATTCCAGCGATCATGGAACATTGTGATGACAGTGGTCATGGAGCATTGTAATGACAGGGGCCATGGAGCATTGTGATGACAGGGGTCATGGGGCATTGTGATGACAGTGGTCATGGAGCATTGTGATGAAAGGGGTCATGGAGCACTGTGATCACAGGGGCCATGTATAATTGTGATGACAAAGGCCATGGAGCATTGTGATGACAGTTGTCATGGAGCATTGTGTTGAAAGGGGCATGGAGCATTGTGACGACAATGGTCATGGAGCATTGTGATGACTGGTATCATGGAGCATTGTTCTGAAAAAGGTCATGGGGCAGTGTAATGACAAGTATCATGGAGGATGTGATGAAAGGAGTCATGGAGCATTGTGATTAAATGGATCATGAGGCATTTTGATGACAAGAGTCATGGAACATTGTGATGACAGGGCTAATGGAACATTGTGATGACAAGGGCTATGGGGCATTGTGATGACTGGGGTCATGGAGCATTGTGATGAAAGGGGTCATGGATCACTACGATGACATGGGTAATGGAGCATTGTGATGATATGAGCATGGAGCATTGTGATGACAGGGGCCAGGGAGCATTGAGATGACAAGGGCAGGGAAAATTGTGATGACAGCAGTCATGGATCATTGTGATGATACCTGTCATGGAACATTGTGCTGACAGGGGCTATAGAGCATTGTGATGACAGGTGTCATGTGGCATTGTGATGACAGGGGTCAAGGAGCATTGTGATGAAAGTGGTCATGGAGCATTGTGATGACACGGGCATGGAGCATTATGATGACAAGGGTTCTGGAGCATTGTGATGACAAGGGTATGGAGCATTGTGATTACAGGGGAACAGGAGCATTGTGATTACATGGGCAGTGAATATTGTGATGACAGGGGTCATTGAGCACTGTGATGACTAGTGTCATGGAACATTGTGATGACAGGGATCATGGAGCATTGTGATGAGAGGGGCCTTGGAGCATTATGATGACAGGCGTCATGGGGCATTGTGATGACAGCGGTCTTAGAGCATTGTGATGAAAGGGATCATGGAGCAATGTGATTACAAGAGCCATGGAGCATTGTGAATGCATAGGCCATGGAGCAATGAAATGACAGGGGTCAAGGAGCATTGTGATGTAAGTTGTCATGGAGCATTGTGATGACTATTGTCCATGAACATTGTGATGACATGGGTCATGGAGCATTGTGATGACAGGTGTCATGTGGAATTGTGATGAGAGCGGTCATATAGAATTGTGATGAAAGGTATCAGGGAGGACTCTGATGACAGGGGTCGTGGGGCACTCTGATGACAGTGGTCATCTAGAATTGTGATGAAATATACCAGGGAGCATTGTGATGACAAGGGTCATGGATCACCGCAATTATAGGGGCCATGGAGCATGGTGAATACAAAGATCATGGAGCATTGAGATGACAGGGGTCATGGATCATTGTGATAAAAAGGGTCCTGGAAACTTGTGATGACACGGTTCATGGAGCATTGTGATGACAAGGTTCTTCAAGCATTGTGATGACACGGGCATGGAGCATTATGATGACAAGAGTTCTGGAGCATTGTGATGACAAGGGTATGGAGCATTGTGATTACAGGGGACCAGGAGCATTGTGATTACATGGGCAGTGAATATTGTGATGACAGGGGTCATGGAGCACTGTGATGACTAGTGTCATGGAACATTGTGATGACAGGGATCATGGAGCATTGTGATGAGAGGGGCCTTAGAGCATTATGATGATAGGCGTCATGGGGCATTGTGATGACAGCGGTCTTGGAGCATTGTGATGAAAGGGATCATGGAGCAATGTGCTTACAGGAGCCATGGAGCATTGTGAATGCATAGGCCATGGAGCAATGAAATGACAGGGGTCAAGGAGCATTGTGATGTAAGTTGTCATGGAGCATTGTGATGACAAGTGCCTTGGCGAATTGTGATGAGAGGTGTCATGGGGCATTGTGATGACAGTGGTCATGTAGAATTGTAATGAAAGGTAACATGGAGCACTGTGATAACAGGGGCCATGGAGCATTGTGATGACAAAGGCCGTGGAGCATTTTGATGACAAGTGTCATGGAGCTTTGTGATGAGACGGGCATGGAGCATTATGATGCCAAGAGTTCTGGAGCATTGTGGTGACAAGGGCATGGAGCATTGTGATGACAAGGGCCATGGCCAATTCTGATGACAGGTGTCATCGGGCATTGTGATGACAGAGGTTATCTAGCATTGTGATGAAAGGTACCATGGATCACTGTGATAACAGGGGCCATGGAGCATTGTGATGATAAAGGCCATGGAGCATTTTAATGAAAAGTGTCATGGAGAATTGTGATGAGACGGGCATGGAGCATTATGATGACAAGAGTTCTGGAGCATTGCGTTGACAAGGGAATGGAGCATTGTGATTACAGGGACCATGGAGGAGAGTGATGACATCTGTCATGGAACATTGTGCTGACAGGGGCCATGGAGCATTGTGATGACAGGTATAATGTGGCATTGTAATGACAGTGGTCATAGAGCATTGTGATGAAATGGATCATGGAGCAATGTGATTACAGGGACCATGTAGCATTGCGAATGCATAGGCTATGGAGCATTGTGATGACAGGAGTCAAGGAGCATTGTGATGTAAATGGTCATGGATCATTGTGATGACAAGTGTCCTGGACCATTGTGATGACACGTGTCATGGAGCATTGTGATGGCAAGGGCCATGGCGAATTGTGATGACATGTGTCTTGGGGCTTTGTGATGACAGTGGTCATCTAGAATTGTGATAAAAGGTATCATGGAGCACTGTGATGACAGGGGCCATGGAGTATTGTAATGACAAGGCCATGGAACATTGTGATGACAAGTATCATGGAGCTTTGTGATGACACGAGCATTCATCATTATGATGACAAGAGTTCTGGAGCATTGTGATGACAAGGGCATGGAGCATTGTGATTACAGGGTCATGGAGCATTGTGATGACAACTGTCATGGAACATTGTGATGACAGGGTTCATGGAGCATTGTGATTAAAGGGGCCATGGAGCATTTTGATGACAAGGGCAGGCGAACATTTTGATTACATTGGTAATGGAGCATTGTGATGACATGGGCAGGGAACATTGTGAAGACAGGTGTAATGGAACATTGTGATTACAGGGGACATGGAGCATTTTGATGACATGGGCAGGCAACATTGTGATGACAGGTGTCATGGAGCATTGTGATGACAATTGTCATGGAACGTTGTGCTGACAGGGATCATGGAGCATTGTGATGAGACGGTCATTGGAGCATTGTGATGACAGGCGTACTGGAGCCTTCTGAGGAAAGGTGTCATGGGTCATTGTGATTCCAGCGATCATGGAACATTGTGATGACAGTGGTCATGGAGCATTGTAATGACAGGGGCCATGGAGCATTGTGATGACAGGGGTCATGGGGCATTGTGATGAAAGGGGTCATAGATCACTACGATGATATGGGTAATGGAGCATTGTGATGATATGAGCATGGAGCATTCTGATGACAGGGGCCAGGGAGCATGAGAATGACAAGAGCAGGGAACATTGTGATGACAGCAGTCATGGATCATTGTGATGATACCTGTCATGGAACATTGTGCTGACAGGGGCTATAGAGCATTGTGATGACAGGTGTCATGTGGCATTGTGATGACAGTGGTCATAGAGCATTGTGATGACAGGGGTCAAGGAGCATTGAGATGAAAGTCGTCATGGAGCACTGTGATGACACGGGCATGGAGCATTATGATGACGAGAGTTCTGGGGCATTGTGATGACAAGGGTATGGAGCATTGTGATTACAGGGGACCAGGAGCATTGTGATTACATGGGCAGTGAATAATGTGATGACAGGGGTCATGGAGCACTGTGATGACTAGTGTCATGGAACATTGTGATGACAGGGATCATGGAGCATTGTGATGAGAGGGGCCTTGGAGCATTATGATGGCAGGTGTCATGGGGCATTGTGATGACAGCGGTTTTGGAGCATTGTGATGAAAGGGATCATGGAGCAATGTGATTACAGGAGCCATGGAGCATTGTGAATGCATAGGCCATGGAGCAATGAAATGACAGGGGTCAAGGAGCATTGTGATGTAAGTTGTCATGGAGCATTGTGATGACTATTGTCCATGAATATTGTGATGACATGGTTCATGGATCATTGTGATGACAGGTGTCATGTGGAATTGTGATGAGAGCGGTCATATAGAATTGTGATGAAAGGTATCAGGGAGGACTATGATGACAGGGGACGTGGAGTACTCTGATGACAGTGGTCATCTAGAATTGTGATGAAATATACCAGGGAGCATTGTGATGACAGGGGTCATGGATCACCGCAATTATAGGGGCCATGGAGCATTGTGAATACAAAGATCATGGAGCATTGAGATGACAGGGGTCATGGATCATTGTGATGACAAGGGTCCTGGAACCTTGTGATGACACGGTTCATGGAGCATTGTGATGACAAGGTTCTTCAAGCATTGTGATGACACGGGCATGGAGCATTGTGTTGAAAGAGGCATGGAGCATTGTGACGACAATGGTCATGGAGCATTGTGATGACTGGTATCATGGAGCATTGTTCTGAAAGAGGTTATGGGGCAGTGTAATGACAAGTATCATGGGAGATGTGATGAAAGGAGTCATGGAGCATTGTGATTAAATGGATCATGAGGCGTTTTGATGACAAGAGTCATGGAACATTGTGATGACAGGGCTAATGGAGCATTGTGATAACAAGGGCTATGGAGCATTGTGATGACTGTGGTCATGGAGCATTGTGATGAAAGGGGTCATGGATCACTACGATGACAGGGGTAATGGAGCATTGTGATGATATGGGCATGGAGCATTGTGATGACAGGAGCCATGGAGCATTGTGAATGCATAGGCCATGGAGCAATGAAATGACAGGGGTCAAGGAGCATTGTGATGTAAGTTGCCATGGAGCATTGTGATGACAAGTGTCCATGAACATTGTGATGACATGGTTCATGGAGCATTGTGATGACAAGTGCCATGGCGAATTGTGATGACAGGTGTCATGGGGCATTGTGATGACAGTGGTCATGTAGAATTGTAATGAAAGGTATCATGGAGGACTCTGACGACAGGGGCCGTGGAGCACTGTGATGACAGTGGTCATCTAGAATTGTGATGAAATATACCAGGGAGGATTGTGATGACAGGGGTCATGGATCACCGCAATTATAGGGGCCATGGAGCATTGTGAATGCAAAGATCATGGAGCATTGAGATGACAGGGGTCATGGATCATTGTGATGACAAGGTTCCTGGAACCTTGTGATGACACGGTTCATGGAGCATTGTGATGATAAGGTTCTTCAAGCATTGTGATGACACGGGCATGGAGCATTATGATGACAAGAGTTCTGGAGTATTGTGATGAAAAGGGTATGGAGCACTGTGATTACAGGGGACCAGGAGCATTGTGATTACATGGGCAGTGAATATTGTGATGTCTGGGGTTCATGGAGCACTGTGATGACAAGTGTCATGGAACATTGTGATGACAGGGTTCATGGAGCATTGTGATGAGAAGGGCCTTGGAGCATTATGATGATAGGCGTCATGGGGTATTGTGATGAGAGTGGTCATAGAACATTGTGATGAAAGGTACCATGGATCACTGTGATAACAGGGGCCATGGAGCATTGTGATGATAAAGGCCATGGAGCATTTTAATGAAAAGTGTCATGGAGAATTGTGATGAGACGGGCATGGAGCATTATGATGACAAGAGTTCTGGAACATTGCGTTGACAAGGGAATGGAGCATTGTGATTACAGGGACCATGGAGGAGAGTGATGACATCTGTCATGGAACATTGTGCTGACAGGGGCCATGGAGCATTGTGATGACAGGTATAATGTGGCATTGTAATGACAGTGGTCATAGAGCATTGTGATGAAATGGATCATGGAGCAATGTGATTACAGGGACCATGTAGCATTGCGAATGCATAGGCTATGGAGCATTGTGATGACAGGAGTCAAGGAGCATTGTGATGTAAGTGGTCATGGATCATTGTGATGACAAGTGTCCTGGACCTTTGTGATGACACGTGTCATGGAGCATTGTGATGGCAAGGGCCATGGGAAATTGTGATGACATGTGTCTTGGGGCTTTGTGATGACAGTGGTCATCTAGAATTGTGACAAAAGGTATCATGGAGCACTGTGATGACAGGGGCCATGGAGTATTGTAATGACAAGGCCATGGAACATTGTGATGACAAGTATCATGGAGCTTTGTGATGACACGAGCATTCATCATTATGATGACAAGAGTTCTGGAGCATTGTGATGACAAGGGCATGGAGCATTGTGATTACAGGGTCATGGAGCATTGTGATGACAACTGTCATGGAACATTGTGATGACAGGGTTCATGGAGCATTGTGATTAAAGGGGCCATGGAGCATTTTGATGACAAGGGCAGGCGAACATTTTGATTACATTGGTAATGGAGCATTGTGATGACATGGGCAGGGAACATTGTGAAGACAGATGTAATGGAACATTGTGATTACAGGGGACATGGAGCATTTTGATGACATGGGCAGGCAACATTGTGATGACAGGTGTCATGGAGCATTGTGATGACAATTGTCATGGAACGTTGTGCTGACAGGGATCATGGAGCATTGTGATGAGACGGTCATTGGAGCATTGTGATGACAGGCGTACTGGAGCCTTCTGAGGAAAGGTGTCATGGGTCATTGTGATTCCAGCGATCATGGAACATTGTGATGACAGTGGTCATGGAGCATTGTAATGACAGGGGCCATGGAGCATTGTGATGACAGGGGTCATGGGGCATTGTGATGACAGTGGTCATGGAGCATTGTGATGATAGGGGTCATAGAGCACTGTGATCACAGGGGCCATGTATAATTGTGATGACAAAGGCCATGGAGCATTGTGATGAGAGTTGTCATGGAGAATTGTGTTGAAAGGGGCATGGAGCATTGTGACGACAATGGTCATGCAGCATTGTGATGACTGGTATCATGGAGCATTGTTCTGAAAAAGGTCATGGGGCAGTGTAATGACAAGTATCATGGAGGATGTGATGAAAGGAGTCATGGAGCGTTGTGATTAAATGGATCATGAGGCATTTTGATAACAAGAGTCATGGAACATTGTGATGACAGGGCTAATGGAGCATTGTGATGACAAGGGCTATGGAGCATTGTGATGACTGGGGTCATGGAGCACTGTGATGAAAGGGGTCATGGATCACTACGATGACATGGGTAATGGAGCATTGTGATGATATGAGCATGGAGCATTGTGATGACAGGGGCCAGGGAGCATTGAGATGACAAGGGCAGGGAAAATTGTGATGACAGCAGTCATGGATCATTGTGATGATACCTGTCATGGAACATTGTGCTGACAGGGGCTATAGAGCATTGTGATGACAGGTGTCATGTGGCATTGTGATGACAGTGGTCATAGAGCATTGTGATGACAGGGGTCAAGGAGCATTGTGATGAAAGTGGTCATGGAGCATTGTGAAGACACGGGCATGGAGCATTATGATGACAAGGGTTCTGGAGCATTGTGATGACAAGGGTATGGAGCATTGTGATTACAGGGGACCAGGAGCATTGTGATTACATGGGCAGTGAATATTGTGATGACAGGGGTCATTGAGCACTGTGATGACTAGTGTCATGGAACATTGTGATGACAGGGATCATGGAGCATTGTGATGAGAGGGGCCTTGGAGCATTATGATGACAGGCATCATGGGGCATTGTGATGACAGCGGTCTTAGAGCATTGTGATGAAAGGGATCATGGAGCAATGTGATTACAGGAGCCATGGAGCATTGTGAATGCATAGGCCATGGAGCAATGAAATGACAGGGGTCAAGGAGCATTGTGATGTAAGTTGTCATGGAGCATTGTGATGACTATTGTCCATGAACATTGTGATGACATGGTTCATGGAGCATTGTGATGACAGGTGTCATGTGGAATTGTGATGAGAGCGGTCATATAGAATTGTGATGAAAGGTATCAGGGAGGACTCTAATGACAGGGGTCGTGGGGCACTGTGATGACAGTGGTCATCTAGAATTGTGATGAAATATACCAGGGAGCATTGTGATGACAAGGGTCATGGATCACCGCAATTATAGGGGCCATGGAGCATTGTGAATACAAAGATCATGGAGCATTGAGATGACAGGGGTCATGGATCATTGTGATGACAAGGGTCCTGGAACCTTGTGATGACACGGTTCATGGAGCATTGTGATGACAAGGTTCTTCAAGCATTGTGATGACACGGGCATGGAGCATTATGATGACAAGAGTTCTGGAGCATTGTGATGACAAGGGTATGGAGCATTGTGATTACAGGGGACCAGGAGCATTGTGATTACATGGGCAGTGAATATTGTGATGACAGGGTTCATGGAGCACTGTGATGACTAGTGTCATGGAACATTGTGATGACAGGGATCATGGAGCATTGTGATGAGAGGGGCCTTAGAGCATTATGATGATAGGCGTCATGGGGCATTGTGATGACAGCGGTCTTGGAGCATTGTGATGAAAGGGATCATGGAGCAATGTGCTTACAGGAGCCATGGAGCATTGTGAATGCATAGGCCATGGAGCAATGAAATGACAGGGGTCAAGGAGCATTGTGATGTAAGTTGTCATGGAGCATTGTGATGACAAGTGTCCATGAACATTGTGATGACATGGTTCATGGAGCATTGTGATGACAAGTGCCATGGCGAATTGTGATGACAGGTGTCATGGGGCATTGTGATGACAGTGGTCATGTAGAATTGTAATGAAAGGTATCATGGAGGACTCTGACGACAGGGGCCGTGGAGCACTGTGATGACAGTGGTCATCTAGAATTGTGATGAAATATACCAGGGAGCATTGTGATGACAGGGGTCATGGATCACCGCAATTATAGGGGCCATGGAGCATTGTGAATACAAAGATCATGGAGCATTGAGATGACAGGGGTCATGGATCATTGTGATGACAAGGGTCCTGGAACCTTGTGATGACACGGTTCATGGAGCATTGTGATGACAAGGTTCTTCAAGCATTGTGATGACACGGGCATGGAGCATTATGATGACAAGAGTTCTGGAGCATTGTGATGAAAAGGGTATGGAGCACTGTGATTACAGGAGACCAGGAGCATTGTGATTACATGGGCAGTGAATATTGTGATGACAGGGGTTCATGGAGCACTGTGATGACAAGTGTCATGGAACATTGTGATGACAGGGTTCATGGAGCATTGTGATGAGAGGGGCCTTGGAGCATTATGATGATACGCGTCATGGGGCCTTGTGATGACAGCGGTCTTGGAGCATTGTGATGAAAGGGATCATGGAGCAATGTGATTACAGGGGCCATGGAGCATTTTGAATGCATAGGCCATGGAGCAGTGTGATGACAGGGGTCATGGAGCATTGTGATGAATGTGGTCATAGTTCATTGTGATGATAAGTGTCCAGGAACATTGTGATGACATGGATCATGGAGCATTGTGATGACAAGGGCCATGGCGAATTGTGATGAGAGGTGTCATGGGGCCTTGTGATGACAGTGGTCATCTAGAGTTGTGATGAAAGGTAACATGGAGCACTATGATAACAGGGGCCATGGAGCATTGTGATGACAAAGGCCATGGAGCATTTTGATGACAAGTGTCATGGAGCATTGTGATGAGACGGGCATGGAGCATTATGATGCCCAGAGTTCTGGAGCATTGTGGTGACAATGGCATGGAGCATTGTGATGACAAGGGCCATGGCCAATTCTGATGACAGGTGTCCTCGGGCATTGTGATGACAGAGGTTATCTAGCATTGTGATGAAAGGTAGCATGGATCACTGTGATAACAGGGGCCATGGAGCATTGTGATGATAAAGGCCATGGAGCATTTTAATGAAAAGTGTCATGGAGAATTGTGAAGAGACGGGCATGGAGCATTATGATGACAAGAGTTCTGGAGCATTGCGTTGACAAGGGAATGGAGCATTGTGAATACAGGGACCTTGGAGGAGAGTGATGATATCTGTCATGGAACATTGTGCTGACAGGGGCCATGGAGCATTGTGATGACAGGTATAATGTGGCATTGTAATGACAGGGGTCATAGAGCATTGTGATGAAATGGATCATGGAGCAATGTGATTACAGGGACCATGTAGCATTGCGAATGCATAGGCTATGGAGCATTGTGATGACAGGAGTCAAGGAGCATTGTGATGTAAGTGCTCATGGATCATTGTGATGACAAGTGTCCTGGACCACAGTGATGACACGGGTCATGGAGCATTGTGATGGCAAGGGCCATGGCGAATTGTGATGACATGTGTCTTGGGGCATTGTGATGACAGTGGTCATCTAGAATTGTGATAAAAGGTATCATGGAGCACTGTGATGACAGGGGCCATGGAGTATTGTAATGACAAGGCCATGGAACATTGTGATGACAAGTATCATGGAGCTTTGTGATGACACAGGCATTCATCATTATGATGACAAGAGTTCTGGAGCATTGTGATGACAAGGGCATGGAGCATTGTGATTACAGGGTCATGGAGCATTGTGATGACAACTGTCATGGAACATTGTGATGACAGGGTTCATGGAGCATTGTGATTAAAGGGGCCATGGAGCATTTTGATGACAAGGGCAGGCGAACATTTTGATTACATTGGTAATGGAGCATTGTGATGACATGGGCAGGGAACATTGTGAAGACAAGTGTAATGGAACATTGTGATTACAGGGGACATGGAGCATTTTGATGACATGGGCAGGCAACATTGTGATGACAGGTGTCATGGAGCATTGTGATGACAATTGTCATGGAACGTTGTGCTGACAGGGATCATGGAGCATTGTGATGAGACGGTCATTGGAGCATTGTGATGACAGGCGTACTGGAGCCTTCTGAGGAAAGGTGTCATGGGTCATTGTGATTCCAGCGATCATGGAACATTGTGATGACAGTGGTCATGGAGCATTGTAATGACAGGGGCCATGGAGCATTGTGATGACAGGGGTCATGGGGCATTGTGATGACAGTGGTCATGGAGCATTGTGATGAAAGGGGTCATGGAGCACTGTTATCACAGGGGCCATGTATAATTGTGATGACAAAGGCCATGGAGCATTGTGATGACAGTTGTCATGGAGCATTGTGTTGAAAGGGGCATGGAGCATTGTGACGACAATGGTCATGGAGCATTGTGATGACTGGTATCATGGAGCATTGTTCTGAAAAAGGTCATGGGGCAGTGTAATGACAAGTATCATGGAGGATGTGATGAAAGGAGTCATGGAGCATTGTGATTAAATGGATCATGAGGCATTTTGATGACAAGAGTCATGGAACATTGTGATGACAGGGCTAATGGAGCATTGTGATGACAAGGGCTATGGAGCATTGTGATGACTGGGGTCATGGAACATTGTGATGAAAGGGGTCATGGATCACTACGATGACATGGGTAATGGAGCATTGTGATGATATGAGCATGGAGCATTGTGATGACAGGGGCCAGGGAGCATTGAGATGACAAGGGCAGGGAAAATTGTGATGACAGCAGTCATGGATCATTGTGATGATACCTGTCATGGAACATTGTGCTGACAGGGGCTATAGAGCATTGTGATGACAGGTGTCATGTGGCATTGTGATGACAGTGGTCATAGAGCATTGTGATGACAGGGGTCAAGGAGCATTGTGATGAAAGTGGTCATGGAGCATTGTGATGACACGGGCATGGAGCATTATGTTGACAAGGGTTCTGGAGCATTGTGATGACAAGGGTATGGAGCATTGTGATTACAGGTGACCAGGAGCATTGTGATTACATGGGCAGTGAATATTGTGATGACAGGGGTCATTGAGCACTGTGATGACTAGTGTCATGGAACATTGTGATGACAGGGATCATGGAGCATTGTGATGAGAGGGGCCTTGGAGCATTATGATGACAGGCATCATGGGGCATTGTGATGACAGTGGTCTTAGAGCATTGTGATGAAAGGGATCATGGAGCAATGTGATAACAGGAGCCATGGAGCATTGTGAATGCATAGGCCATGGAGCAATGAAATGACAGGGGTCAAGGAGCATTGTGATGTAAGTTGTCATGGAGCATTGTGATGACTATTGTCCATGAACATTGTGATGACATGGTTCATGGAGCATTGTGATGACAGGTGTCATGTGGAATTGTGATGAGAGCGGTCATATAGAATTGTGATGAAAGGTATCAGAGAGGACTCTGATGACAGGGGTCGTGGGGCACTCTGATGACAGTGGTCATCTAGAATTGTGATGAAATATACCAGGGAGCATTGTGATGACAAGGGTCATGGATCACCGCAATTATAGGGGCCATGGAGCATTGTGAACACAAAGATCATGGAGCATTGAGATGACAGAGCTCATGGATCATTGTGATAAAAAGGGTCCTGGAACCTTGTGATGACACGGTTCATGGAGCATTGTGATGACAAGGTTCTTCAAGCATTGTGATGACACGGGCATGGAGCATTATGATGACAAGAGTTCTGGAGCATTGTGATGACAAGGTTATGGAGCATTGTGATTACAGGGGACCAGGAGCATTGTGATTACATGGGCAGTGAATATTGTGATGACAGGGGTCATGGAGCACTGTGATGACTAGTGTCATGGAACATTGTGATGACAGGGTCATGGAGCCTTGTGATGAGAGGGGCCTTAGAGCATTATGATGATAGGCGTCATGGGGCATTGTGATGGCAGCGGTCTTGGAGCATTGTGATGAAAGGGATCATGGAGCAATGTGCTTACAGGAGCCATGGAGCATTGTGAATGCATAGGCCATGGAGCAATGAAATGACAGGGGTCAAGGAGCATTGTGATGTAAGTTGTCATGGAGCATTGTGATGACAAGTGTCCATGAACATTGTGATGACATGGTTCATGGAGTATTGTGATGACAAGTGCCATGGCGAATTGTGATGACAGGTGTCATGGGGCTTTGTGATGACAGTGGTCATGTAGAATTGTAATGAAAGGTATCATGGAGGACTCTGACGACAGGAGCCGTGGAGCACTGTGATGACAGTGGTCATCTAGAATTGTGATGAAATATACCAGGGAGCATTGTGATGACAGGGGTCATGGATCACCGCAATTATAGGGGCCATGGAGCATTGTGAATACAAAGATCATGGAGCATTGAGATGACAGGGGTCATGGATCATTGTGATGACAAGGGTCCTGGAACCTTGTGATGACACGGTTCATGGAGCATTGTGATGACAAGGTTCTTCAAGCATTGTGATGACACGGGCATGGAGCATTATGATGACAAGAGTTCTGGAGCATTGTGATGAAAAGGGTATGGAGCACTGTGATTACAGGAGACCAGGAGCATTGTGATTACATGGGCAGTGAATATTATGATGACAGGGGTTCATGGAGCACTGTGATGACAAGTGTCATGGAACATTGTGATGACAGGGTTCATGGAGCATTGTGATGAGAGGGGCCTTGGAGCATTATGATGATAGGCGTCATGGGGCCTTGTGATGACAGCGGTCTTGGAGCATTGTGATGAAAGGGATCATGGAGCAATGTGATTACAGGGGCCATGGAGCATTTTGAATGCATAGGCCATGGAGCAGTGTGATGACAGGGGTCATGGAGCATTGTGATGAATGTGGTCATAGTTCATTGTGATGATAAGTGTCCAGGAACATTGTGATGACATGGATCATGGAGCATTGTGATGACAAGGGCCATGGCGAATTGTGATGAGAGGTGTCATGGGGCCTTGTGATGACAGTGGTCATCTAGAATTGTGATGAAAGGTAACATGGAGCACTATGATAACAGGGGCCATGGAGCATTCTGATGACAAAGGCCATGGAGCATTTTGATGACAAGTGTCATGGAGCATTGTGATGAGACGGGCATGGAGCATTATGATGCCCAGATTTCTGGAGCATTCTGGTGACAATGGCATGGAGCATTGTGATGACAAGGGCCATGGCGAATTCTGTTGACAGGTGTCCTCGGGCATTGTGATGACAGAGGTTATCTAGCATTGTGATGAAAGGTACCATGGATCACTGTGATAACAGGGGCCATGGAGCATTGTGATGATAAAGGCCATGGAGCATTTTAATGAAAAGTGTCATGGAGAATTGTGATGAGACGGGCATGGAGCATTATGATGACAAGAGTTCTGGAGCATTGTGTTGACAAGGGAATGGAGCATTGTGATTACAGGGACCATGGAGGAGAGTGATGACATCTGTCATGGAACATTGTGCTGACAGGGGCCATGGAGCATTGTGATGACAGGTATAATGTGGCATTGTAATGACAGTGGTCATAGAGCATTGTGATGAAATGGATCATGGAGCAATGTGATTACAGGGACCATGTAGCATTGCGAATGCATAGGCTATGGAGCATTGTGATGACAGGAGTCAAGGAGCATTGTGATGTAAGTGGTCATGGATCATTGTGATGACAAGTGTCCTGGACCACAGTGATGACACGGGTCATGGAGCATTGTGATGGCAAGGGCCATGGCGAATTGTGATGACATGTGTCTTGGGGCATTGTGATGACAGTGGTCATCTAGAATTGTGATAAAAGGTATCATGGAGCACTGTGATGACAGGGGCCATGGAGTATTGTAATGACAAGGCCATGGAACATTGTGATGACAAGTATCATGGAGCTTTGTGATGACACGAGCATTCATCATTATGATGACAAGAGTTCTGGAGCATTGTGATGACAAGGGCATAGAGCATTGTGATTACACGGTCATGGAGCATTGTGATGACAACTGTCATGGAACATTGTGATGACAGGGTTCATGGAGCATTGTGATTAAAGGGGCCATGGAGCATTTTGATGACAAGGGCAGGCGAACATTTTGATTACATTGGTAATGGAGCATTGTGATGACATGGGCAGGGAACATTGTGAAGACAGGTGTAATGGAACATTGTGATTACAGGGGACATGGAGCATTTTGATGACATGGGCAGGCAACATTGTGATGACAGGTGTCATGGAGCATTGTGATGACAATTGTCATGGAACGTTGTGCTGACAGGGATCATGGAGCATTGTGATGAGACGGTCATTGGAGCATTGTGATGACAGGCGTACTGGAGCCTTCTGAGGAAAGGTGTCATGGGTCATTGTGATTCCAGCGATCATGGAACATTGTGATGACAGTGGTCATGGAGCATTGTAATGACAGGGGCCATGGAGCATTGTGATGACAGGGGTCATGGGGCATTGTGATGACAGTGGTCATGGAGCATTGTGATGAAAGGGGTCATGGAGCACTGTGATCACAGGGGCCATGTATAATTGTGATGACAAAGGCCATGGAGCATTGTGATGACAGTTGTCATGGAGCATTGTGTTGAAAGGGGCATGGAGCATTGTGACGACAATGGTCATGGAGCATTGTGATGACTGGTATCATGGAGCATTGTTCTGAAAAAGGTCATGGGGCAGTGTAATGACAAGTATCATGGAGGATGTGATGAAAGGAGTCATGGAGCATTGTGATTAAATGGATCATGAGGCATTTTGATGACAAGAGTCATGGAACATTGTGATGACAGGGCTAATGGAGCATTGTGATGACAAGGGCTATGGAGCATTGTGATGACTGGGGTCATGGAGCATTGTGATGAAAGGGGTCATGGATCACTACGATGACATGGGTAATGGAGCATTGTGATGATATGAGCATGGAGCATTGTGATGACAGGGGCCAGGGAGCATTGAGATGACAAGGGCAGGGAAAATTGTGATGACAGCAGTCATGGATCATTGTGATGATACCTGTCATGGAACATTGTGCTGACAGGGGCTATAGAGCATTGTGATGACAGGTGTCATGTGGCATTGTGATGACAGTGGTCATAGAGCATTGTGATGACAGGGGTCAAGGAGCATTGTGATGAAAGTGGTCATGGAGCATTGTGATGACACGGGCATGGAGCATTATGTTGACAAGGGTTCTGGAGCATTGTGATGACAAGGGTATGGAGCATTGTGATTACAGGGGACCAGGAGCATTGTGATTACATGGGCAGTGAATATTGTGATGACAGGGGTCATTGAGCACTGTGATGACTAGTGTCATGGAACATTGTGATGACAGGGATCATGGAGCATTGTGATGAGAGGGGCCTTGGAGCATTATGATGACAGGCGTCATGGGGCATTGTGATGACAGCGGTCTTAGAGCATTGTGATGAAAGGGATCATGGAGCAATGTGATTACAGGAGCCATGGAGCATTGTGAATGCATAGGCCATGGAGCAATGAAATGACAGGGGTCAAGGAGCATTGTGATGTAAGTTGTCATGGAGCATTGTGATGACTATTGTCCATGAACATTGTGATGACATGGTTCATGGAGCATTGTGATGACAGGTGTCATGTGGAATTGTGATGAGAGCGGTCATATAGAATTGTGATGAAAGGTATCAGGGAGGACTCTGATGACAGGGGTCGTGGGGCACTGTGATGACAGTGGTCATCTAAAATTGTGATGAAATATACCAGGGAGCATTGTGATGACAAGGGTCATGGATCACCGCAATTATAGGGACCATGGAGCATTGTGAATACAAAGATCATTGAGCATTGAGATGACAGGGCTCATGGATCATTGTGATAAAAAGGGTCCTGGAACCTTGTGATGACACGGTTCATGGAGCATTGTGATGACAAGGTTCTTCAAGCATTGTGATGACACGGGCATGGAGCATTATGATGACAAGAGTTCTGGAGCATTGTGATGACAAGGGTATGGAGCATTGTGATTACAGGGGACCAGGAGCATTGTGATTACATGGGCAGTGAATATTGTGATGACAGGGGTCATGGAGCACTGTGATGACTAGTGTCATGGAACATTGTGATGACAGGGATCATGGAGCATTGTGATGAGAGGGGCCTTAGAGCATTATGATGATAGGCGTCATGGGGCATTGTGATGACAGCGGTCTTGGAGCATTGTGATGAAAGGGATCATGGAGCAATGTGCTTACAGGAGCCATGGAGCATTGTGAATGCATAGGCCATGGAGCAATGAAATGACAGGGGTCAAGGAGCATTGTGATGTAAGTTGTCATGGAGCATTGTGATGACAAGTGTCCATGAACATTGTGATGACATGGTTCATGGAGCATTGTGATGACAAGTGCCATGGCGAATTGTGATGACAGGTGTCATGGGGCATTGTGATGACAGTGGTCATGTAGAATTGTAATGAAAGGTATCATGGAGGACTCTGACGACAGGGGCCGTGGAGCACTGTGATGACAGTGGTCATCTAGAATTGTGATGAAATATACCAGGGAGCATTGTGATGACAGGGGTCATGGATCACCGCAATTATAGGGGCCATGGAGCATTGTGAATACAAAGATCATGGAGCATTGAGATGACAGGGGTCATGGATCATTGTGATGACAAGGGTCCTGGAACCTTGTGATGACACGGTTCATGGAGCATTGTGATGACAAGGTTCTTCAAGCATTGTGATGACACGGGCATGGAGCATTATGATGACAAGAGTTCTGGAGCATTGTGATGAAAAGGGTATGGAGCACTGTGATTACAGGAGACCAGGAGCATTGTGATTACATGGGCAGTGAATATTGTGATGACAGGGGTTCATGGAGCACTGTGATGACAAGTGTCATGGAACATTGTGATGACAGGGTTCATGGAGCATTGTGATGAGAGGGGCCTTGGAGCATTATGATGATACGCGTCATGGGGCCTTGTGATGACAGCGGTCTTGGAGCATTGTGATGAAAGGGATCATGGAGCAATGTGATTACAGGGGCCATGGAGCATTTTGAATGCATAGGCCATGGAGCAGTGTGATGACAGGGGTCATGGAGCATTGTGATGAATGTGGTCATAGTTCATTGTGATGATAAGTGTCCAGGAACATTGTGATGACATGGATCATGGAGCATTGTGATGACAAGGGCCATGGCGAATTGTGATGAGAGGTGTCATGGGGCCTTGTGATGACAGTGGTCATCTAGAATTGTGATGAAAGGTAACATGGAGCACGATGATAACAGGGGCCATGGAGCATTGTGATGACAAAGGCCATGGAGCATTTTGATGACAAGTGTCATGGAGCATTGTGATGAGACGGGCATGGAGCATTATGATGCCCAGAGTTCTGGAGCATTGTGGTGACAATGGCATGGAGTATTGTGATGACAAGGGCCATGGCCAATTCTGATGACAGGTGTCCTCGGGCATTGTGATGACAGAGGTTATGTAGCATTGTGATGAAAGGTACCATGGATCACTGTGATAACAGGGTCCATGGAGCATTGTGATGATAAAGGCCATGGAGCATTTTAATGAAAAGTGTCATGGAGAATTGTGATGAGACGGGCATGGAGCATTATGATGACAAGAGTTCTGGAGCATTGCGTTGACAAGGGAATGGAGCATTGTGATTACAGGGACCATGGAGGAGAGTGATGACATCTGTCATGGAACATTGTGCTGACAGGGGCCATGGAGCATTGTGATGACAGGTATAATGTGGCATTGTAATGACAGGGGTCATAGAGCATTGTGATGAAATGGATCATGGAGCAATGTGATTACAGGGACCATGTAGCATTGCGAATGCATAGGCTATGGAGCATTGTGATGACAGGAGTCAAGGAGCATTGTGATGTAAGTGCTCATGGATCATTGTGATGACAAGTGTCCTGGACCACAGTGATGACACGGGTCATGGAGCATTGTGATGGCAAGGGCCATGGCGAATTGTGATGACATGTGTCTTGGGGCATTTTGATGACAGTGGTCATCTAGAATTGTGATAAAAGGTATCATGGAGCACTGTGATGACAGGGGCCATGGAGTATTGTAATGACAAGGCCATGGAACATTGTGATGACAAGTATCATGGAGCTTTGTGATGACATGAGCATTCATCATTATGATGACAAGAGTTCTGGAGCATTGTGATGACAAGGGCATGGAGCATTGTGATTACAGGGTCATGGAGCATTGTGATGACAACTGTCATGGAACATTGTGATGACAGGGTTCATGGAGCATTGTGATTAAAGGGGCCATGGAGCATTTTGATGACAAGGGCAGGCGAACATTTTGATTACATTGGTAATGGAGCATTGTGATGACATGGGCAGGGAACATTGTGAAGTCAGGTGTAATGGAACATTGTGATTACAGGGGACATGGAGCATTTTGATGACATGGGCAGGCAACATTGTGATGACAGGTGTCATGGAGCATTGTGATGACAATTGTCATGGAACGTTGTGCTGACAGGGATCATGGAGCATTGTGATGAGACGGTCATTGGAGCATTGTGATGACAGGCGTACTGGAGCCTTCTGAGGAAAGGTGTCATGGGTCATTGTGATTACAGCGATCATGGAACATTGTGATGACAGTGGTCATGGAGCATTGTAATGACAGGGGCCATGGAGCATTGTGATGACAGGGGTCATGGGGCATTGTGATGACAGTGGTCATGGAGCATTGTGATGAAAGGGGTCATGGAGCACTGTGATCACAGGGGCCATGTATAATTGTGATGACAAAGGCCATGGAGCATTGTGATGACAGTTGTCATGGAGCATTGTGTTGAAAGGGGCATGGAGCATTGTGACGACAACGGTCATGGAGCATTGTGATGACTGGTATCATGGAGCATTGTTCTGAAAAAGGTCATGGGGCAGTGTAATGACAAGTATCATGGAGGATGTGATGAAAGGAGTCATGGAGCATTGTGATTAAATGGATCATGAGGCGTTTTGATGACAAGAGTCATGGAACATTGTGATGACAGGGCTAATGGAGCATTGTGATGACAAGGGCTATGGAGCATTGTGATGACTGTGGTCATGGAGCATTGTGATGAAAGGGGTCATGGATCACTACGATGACATGGGTAATGGAGCATTGTGATGATATGGGCATGGAGCATTGTGATGACAGGAGCCATGGAGCATTGTGAATGCATAGGCCATGGAGCAATGAAATGACAGGGGTCAAGGAGCATTGTGATGTAAGTTGCCATGGAGCATTGTGATGACAAGTGTCCATGAACATTGTGATGACATGGTTCATGGAGCATTGTGATGACAAGTGCCATGGCGAATTGTGATGACAGGTGTCATGGGGCATTGTGATGACAGTGGTCATGTAGAATTGTAATGAAAGGTATCATGGAGGACTCTGACGACAGGGGCCGTGGAGCACTGTGATGACAGTGGTCATCTAGAATTGTGATGAAATATACCAGGGAGCATTGTGATGACAGGGGTCATGGATCACCACAATTATAGGGGCCATGGAGCATTGTGAATGCAAAGATCATGGAGCATTGAGATGACAGGGGTCATGGATCATTGTGATGACAAGGGTCCTGGAACCTTGTGATGACACGGTTCATGGAGCATTGTGATGACAAGGTTCTTCAAGCATTGTGATGACACGGGCATGGAGCATTATGATGACAAGAGTTCTGGAGTATTGTGATGAAAAGGGTATGGAGCACTGTGATTACAGGGGACCAGGAGCATTGTGATGACATGGGCAGTGAATATTGTGATGTCTGGGGTTCATGGAGCACTGTGATGACAAGTGTCATGGAACATTGTGATGACAGGGTTCATGGAGCATTGTGATGAGAAGGGCCTTGGAGCATTATGATGATAGGCGTCATGGGGTATTGTGATGAGAGTGGTCATAGAACATTGTGATGAAAGGGATCATGGAGCAATGTGATTACAGGGGCCATGGAGCATTTTGAATGCATAGGCCATGGAGCAGTGTGATGACAGGGGTCATGGAGCATTGTGATGAATGTGGTCATAGTTCATTGTGATGATAAGTATCCAGGAACATTGTGATGACATGGATCATGGAGAATTGTGATGACAAGGGCCATGGCGAATTGTGATGACAGGTGTCATGGGGCATTGTGATGACAGTGGTCATCTAGAATTGTGAGGAAAGATAACATGGAGCACTGTGATAACAGGGGCCATGGAGCATTGTGATGACAAAGGCCATGGAGCATTTTGATGACAAGTGTCATGGAGCATTGTGATGAGACGGGCATGGAGCATTATGATGCCAAGAGTTCTGGAGCATTGTGGTGACAAGGGCATGGAGCATTGTGATGACAAGGGCCATGGCCAATTCTGATGACAGGTGTCATCGGGCATTGTGATGACAGATGTTATCTAGCATTGTGATGAATGGTACCATGGATCACTGTGATAACAGGGGCCATGGAGCATTGTGATGATAAAGGCCATGGAGCATTTTAATGAAAAGTGTCATGGAGAATTGTGATGAGACGGGCATGGAGCATTATGATGACAAGAGTTCTGGAGCATTGCGTTGACAAGGGAATGGAGCATTGTGATTACAGGGACCATGGAGGAGAGTGATGACATCTGTCATGGAACATTGTGCTGACAGGGGCCATGGAGCATTGTGATGACAGGTATAATGTGGCATTGTAATGACAGTGGTCATAGAGCATTGTGATGAAATGGATCATGGAGCAATGTGATTACAGGGACCATGTAGCATTGCGAATGCATAGGCTATGGAGCATTGTGATGACAGGAGTCAAGGAGCATTGTGATGTAAGTGGTCATGGATCATTGTGAGGACAAGTGTCCTGGACCTTTGTGATGACACGTGTCATGGAGCATTGTGATGGCAAGGGCCATGGCGAATTGTGATGACATGTGTCTTGGGGCTTTGTGATGACAGTGGTCATCTAGAATTGTGATAAAAGGTATCATGGAGCACTGTGATGACAGGGGCCATGGAGTATTGTAATGACAAGGCCATGGAACATTGTGATGACAAGTATCATGGAGCTTTGTGATGACACGAGCATTCATCATTATGATGACAAGAGTTCTGGAGAATTGTGATGATAAGAGCATGGAGCATTGTGATTACAGGGTCATGGAGCATTGTGATGACAACTGTCATGGAACATTGTGATGACAGGGTTCATGGAGCATTGTGATTAAAGGGGCCATGGAGCATTTTGATGACAAGGGCAGGCGAACATTTTGATTACATTGGTAACGGAGCATTGTGATGACATGGGCAGGGAACATTGTGAAGACAGGTGTAATGGAACATTGTGATTACAGGGGACATGGAGCATTTTGATGACATGGGCAGGCAACATTGTGATGACAGGTGTCATGGAGCATTGTGATGACAATTGTCATGGAACGTTGTGCTGACAGGGATCATGGAGCATTGTGATGAGACGGTCATTGGAGCATTGTGATGACAGGCGTACTGGAGCCTTCTGAGGAAAGGTGTCATGGGTCATTGTGATTCCAGCGATCATGGAACATTGTGATGACAGTGGTCATGGAGCATTGTAATGACAGGGGCCATGGAGCATTGTGATGACAGGGGTCATGGGGCATTGTGATGACAGTGGTCATGGAGCATTGTGATGAAAGGGGTCATGGAGCACTGTGATCACAGGGGCCATGTATAATTGTGATGACAAAGGCCATGGAGCATTGTGATGACAGTTGTCATGGAGCATTGTGTTGAAAGGGGCATGGAGCATTGTGACGACAATGGTCATGGAGCATTGTGATGACTGGTATCATGGAGCATTGTTCTGAAAAAGGTCATGGGGCAGTGTAATGACAAGTATCATGGAGGATGTGATGAAAGGAGTCATGGAGCATTGTGATTAAATGGATCATGAGGCATTTTGATGACAAGAGTCATGGAACATTGTGATGACAGGGCTAATGGAACATTGTGATGACAAGGGCTATGGAGCATTGTGATGACTGGGGTCATGGAGCATTGTGATGAAAGGGGTCATGGATCACTACGATGACATGGGTAATGGAGCATTGTGATGATATGAGCATGGAGCATTGTGATGACAGGGGCCAGGGAGCATTGAGATGACAAGGGCAGGGAAAATTGTGATGACAGCAGTCATGGATCATTGTGATGATACCTGTCATGGAACATTGTGCTGACAGGGGCTATAGAGCATTGTGATGACAGGTGTCATGTGGCATTGTGGTGACAGGGGTCAAGGAGCATTGTGATGAAAGTGGTCATGGAGCATTGTGATGACACGGGCATGGAGCATTATGATGACAAGGGTTCTGGAGCATTGTGATGACAAGGGTATGGAGCATTGTGATTACAGGGGAACAGGAGCATTGTGATTACATGGGCAGTGAATATTGTGATGACAGGGGTCATTGAGCACTGTGATGACTAGTGTCATGGAACATTGTGATGACAGGGATCATGGAGCATTGTGATGAGAGGGGCCTTGGAGCATTATGATGACAGGCGTCATGGGGCATTGTGATGACAGCGGTCTTAGAGCATTGTGATGAAAGGGATCATGAAGCAATGTGATTACAGGAGCCATGGAGCATTGTGAATGCATAGGCCATGGAGCAATGAAATGACAGGGGTCAAGGAGCATTGTGATGTAAGTTGTCATGGAGCATTGTGATGACTATTGTCCATGAACATTGTGATGACATGGGTCCTGGAGCATTGTGATGACAGGTGTCATGTGGAATTGTGATGAGAGCGGTCATATAGAATTGTGATGAAAGGTATCAGGGAGGACTCTGATGACAGGGGTCGTGGGGCACTCTGATGACAGTGGTCATCTAGAATTGTGATGAAATATACCAGGGAGCATTGTGATGACAAGGGTCATGGATCACCGCAATTATAGGGGCCATGGAGCATGGTGAATACAAAGATCATGGAGCATTGAGATGACTTGGGTCATGGATCATTGTGATAAAAAGGGTCCTGGAAACTTGTGATGACACGGTTCATGGAGCATTGTGATGACAAGGTTCTTCAAGCATTGTGATGACACGGGCATGGAGCATTATGATGACAAGAGTTCTGGAGCATTGTGATGACAAGGGTATGGAGCATTGTGATTACAGGGGACCAGGAGCATTGTGATTACATGGGCAGTGAATATTGTGATGACAGGGTTCATGGAGCACTGTGATGACTAGTGTCATGGAACATTGTGATGACAGGGATCATGGAGCATTGTGATGAGAGGGGCCTTAGAGCATTATGATGATAGGCGTCATGGGGCCTTGTGATGGCAGCGGTCTTGGAGCATTGTGATGAAAGGGATCATGGAGCAATGTGCTTACAGGAGCCATGGAGCATTGTGAATGCATAGGCCATGGAGCAATGAAATGACAGGGGTCAAGGAGCATTGTGATGTAAGTTGTCATGGAGCATTGTGATGACAAGTGCCTTGGCGAATTGTGATGAGAGGTGTCATGGGGCATTGTGATGACAGTGGTCATCTAGAATTGTAATGAAAGGTAACATGGAGCACTGTGATAACAGGGGCCATGGAGCATTGTGATGACAAAGGCCGTGGAGCATTTTGATGACAAGTGTCATGGAGCATTGTGATGAGACGGGCATGGAGCATTATGATGCCAAGAGTTCTGGAGCATTGTGGTGACAAGGGCATGGAGCATTGTGATGACAAGGGCCATGGCCAATTCTGATGACAGGTGTCATCGGGCATTGTGATGACAGAGGTTATCTAGCATTGTGATGAAAGGTACCATGGATCACTGTGATAACAGGGGCCATGGAGCATTGTGATGATAAAGGCCATGGAGCATTTTAATGAAAAGTGTCATGGAGAATTGTGATGAGACGGGCATGGAGCATTATGATGACAAGAGTTCTGGAGCATTGCGTTGACAAGGGAATGGAGCATTGTGATTACAGGGACCATGGAGGAGAGTGATGACATCTGTCATGGAACGTTGTGCTGACAGGGGCCATGGAGAATTGTGATGACAGGTATAATGTGGCATTGTAATGACAGTGGTCATAGAGCATTGTGATGAAATGGATCATGGAGCAATGTGATTACAGGGACCATGTAGCATTGCGAATGCATAGGCTATGGAGCATTGTGATGACAGGAGTCAAGGAGCATTGTGATGTAAATGGTCATGGATCATTGTGATGACAAGTGTCCTGGACCATTGTGATGACACGTGTCATGGAGCATTGTGATGGCAAGGGCCATGGCGAATTGTGATGACATGTGTCTTGGGGCTTTGTGATGACAGTGGTCATCTAGAATTGTGATAAAAGGTATCATGGAGCACTGTGATGACAGGGGCCATGGAGTATTGTAATGACAAGGCCATGGAACATTGTGATGACAAGTATCATGGAGCTTTGTGATGACACGAGCATTCATCATTATGATGACAAGAGTTCTGGAGCATTGTGATGACAAGGGCATGGAGCATTGTGATTACAGGGTCATGGAGCATTGTGATGACAACTGTCATGGAACATTGTGATGACAGGGTTCATGGAGCATTGTGATTAAAGGGGCCATGGAGCATTGTGATGACAAGTGTCCATGAACATTGTGATGACATGGTTCATGGAGCATTGTGATGACAAGTGCCATGGCGAATTGTGATGACAGGTGTCATGGGGCATTGTGATGACAGTGGTCATGTAGAATTGTAATGAAAGGTATCATGGAGGACTCTGACGACAGGGGCCGTGGAGCACTGTGATGACAGTGGTCATCTAGAATTGTGATGAAATATACCAGGGAGCATTGTGATGACAGGGGTCATGGATCACCGCAATTATAGGGGCCATGGAGCATTGTGAATACAAAGATCATGGAGCATTGAGATGACAGGGGTCATGGATCATTGTGATGACAAGGGTCCTGGAACCTTGTGATGACACGGTTCATGGAGCATTGTGATGACAAGGTTCTTCAAGCATTGTGATGACACGGGCATGGAGCATTATGATGACAAGAGTTCTGGAGCATTGTGATGAAAAGGGTATGGAGCACTGTGATTACAGGAGACCAGGAGCATTGTGATTACATGGGCAGTGAATATTGTGATGACAGGGGTTCATGGAGCACTGTGATGGCAAGTGTCATGGAACATTGTGATGACAGGGTTCATGGAGCATTGTGATGAGAGGGGCCTTGGAGCATTATGATGATACGCGTCATGGGGCCTTGTGATGACAGCGGTCTTGGAGCATTGTGATGAAAGGGATCATGGAGCAATGTGATTACAGGGGCCATGGAGCATTTTGAATGCATAGGCCATGGAGCAGTGTGATGACAGGGGTCATGGAGCATTGTGATGAATGTGATCATAGTTCATTGTGATGATAAGTGTCCAGGAACATTGTGATGACATGGATCATGGAGCATTGTGATGACAAGGGCCATGGCGAATTGTGATGAGAGGTGTCATGGGGCCTTGTGATGACAGTGGTCATCTAGAATTGTGATGAAAGGTAACATGGAGCACGATGATAACAGGGGCCATGGAGCATTGTGATGACAAAGGCCATGGAGCATTTTGATGACAAGTGTCATGGAGCATTGTGATGAGACGGGCATGGAGCATTATGATGCCCAGCGTTCTGGAGCATTGTGGTGACAAGGGCATGGAGCATTGTGATGACAAGGGCCATGGCCAATTCTGATGACAGGTGTCATCGGGCATTGTGATGACAGAGGTTATCTAGCATTGTGATGAAAGGTACCATGGATCACTGTGATAACAGGGGCCATGGAGCATTGTGATGATAAAGGCCATGGAGCATTTTAATGAAAAGTGTCATGGAGAATTGTGATTAGACGGGCATGGAGCATTATGATGACAAGAGTTCTGGAGCATTGCGTTGACAACGGAATGGAGCATTGTGATTACAGGGACCATGGAGGAGAGTGATGACATCTGTCATGGAACATTGTGCTGACAGGGGCCATGGAGCATTGTGATGACAGGTATAATGTGGCATTGTAATGACAGTGGTCATAGAGCATTGTGATGAAATGGATCATGGAGCAATGTGATTACAGGGACCATGTAGCATTGCGAATGCATAGGCTATGGAGCATTGTGATGACAGGAGTCAAGGAGCATTGTGATGTAAGTGCTCATGGATCATTGTGATGACAAGTGTCCTGGACCACAGTGATGACACGGGTCATGGAGCATTGTGATGGCAAGGGCCATGGCGAATTGTGATGACATGTGTCTTGGGGCATTGTGATGACAGTGGTCATCTAGAATTGTGATAAAAGGTATCATGGAGCACTGTGATGACAGGGGCCATGGAGTATTGTAATGACAAGGCCATGGAACATTGCGATGACAAGTATCATGGAGCTTTGTGATGACATGAGCATTCATCATTATGATGACAAGAGTTCTGGAGCATTGTGATGACAAGGGCATGGAGCATTGTGATTACAGGGTCATGGAGCGTTGTGATGACAACTGTCATGGAACATTGTGATGACAGGGTTCATGGAGCATTGTGATTAAAGGGGCCATGGAGCATTTTGATGACAAGGGCAGGCGAACATTTTGATTACATTGGTAATGGAGCATTTTGATGACATGGGCAGGCAACATTGTGATGACAGGTGTCATGGAGCATTGTGTTGACAATTGTCATGGAACGTTGTGCTGACAGGGATCATGGAGCATTGTGATGAGACGGTCATTGGAGCATTGTGATGACAGGCGTACTGGAGCCTTCTGAGGAAAGGTGTCATGAGTCATTGTGATTACAGCGATCATGGAACATTGTGAATGACAGTGGTCATGGAGCATTGTAACGACAGGGGCCATGGAGCATTGTGATGACAGGGGTCATGGGGCATTGTGATGACAGTGGTCATGGAGCATTGTGATGAAAGGGGTCATGGAGCATTTTGATGACAAGGGCAGGCGAACATTTTGATTACATTCGTAATGGAGCATTGTGATGACATGGGCAGGGAACATTGTGAAGACAGGTGTAATGGAACATTGTGATTACAGGGGACATGGAGCATTTTGATGACATGGGCAGGCAACATTGTGATGACAGGTGTCATGGAGCATTGTGATGACAATTGTCATGGAACGTTGTGCTGACAGGGATCATGGAGCATTGTGATGAGACGGTCATTGGAGCATTGTGATGACAGGCGTACTGGAGCCTTCTGAGGAAAGGTGTCATGGGTCATTGTGATTCCAGCGATCATGGAACATTGTGATGACAGTGGTCATGGAGCATTGTAATGACAGGGGCCATGGAGCATTGTGATGACAGGGGTCATGGGGCATTGTGATGACAGTGGTCATGGAGCATTGTGATGAAAGGGGTCATGGAGCACTGTGATCACAGGGGCCATGTATAATTGTGATGACAAAGGCCATGGAGCATTGTGATGACAGTTGTCATGGAGCATTGTGTTGAAAGGGGCATGGAGCATTGTGACGACAATGGTCATGGAGCATTGTGATGACTGGTATCATGGAGCATTGTTCTGAAAAAGGTCATGGGGCAGTGTAATGACAAGTATCATGGAGGATGTGATGAAAGGAGTCATGGAGCATTGTGATTAAATGGATCATGAGGCATTTTGATGACAAGAGTCATGGAACATTGTGATGACAGGGCTAATGGAACATTGTGATGACAAGGGCTATGGAGCATTGTGATGACTGGGGTCATGGAGCATTGTGATGAAAGGGGTCATGGATCACTACGATGACATGGGTAATGGAGCATTGTGATGATATGAGCATGGAGCATTGTGATGACAGGGGCCAGGGAGCATTGAGATGACAAGGGCAGGGAAAATTGTGATGACAGCAGTCATGGATCATTGTGATGATACCTGTCATGGAACATTGTGCTGACAGGGGCTATAGAGCATTGTGATGACAGGTGTCATGTGGCATTGTGATGACAGGGGTCAAGGAGCATTGTGATGAAAGTGGTCATGGAGCATTGTGATGACACGGGCATGGAGCATTATGATGACAAGGGTTCTGGAGCATTGTGATGACAAGGGTATGGAGCATTGTGATTACAGGGGAACAGGAGCATTGTGATTACATGGGCAGTGAATATTGTGATGACAGGGGTCATTGAGCACTGTGATGACTAGTGTCATGGAACATTGTGATGACAGGGATCATGGAGCATTGTGATGAGAGGGGCCTTGGAGCATTATGATGACAGGCGTCATGGGGCATTGTGATGACAGCGGTCTTAGAGCATTGTGATGAAAGGGATCATGAAGCAATGTGATTACAGGAGCCATGGAGCATTGTGAATGCATAGGCCATGGAGCAATGAAATGACAGGGGTCAAGGAGCATTGTGATATAAGTTGTCATGGAGCATTGTGATGACTATTGTCCATGAACATTGTGATGACATGGGTCCTGGAGCATTGTGATGACAGGTGTCATGTGGAATTGTGATGAGAGCGGTCATATAGAATTGTGATGAAAGGTATCAGGGAGGACTCTGATGACAGGGGTCGTGGGGCACTCTGATGACAGTGGTCATCTAGAATTGTGATGAAATATACCAGGGAGCATTGTGATGACAAGGGTCATGGATCACCGCAATTATAGGGGCCATGGAGCATGGTGAATACAAAGATCATGGAGCATTGAGATGACTTGGGTCATGGATCATTGTGATAAAAAGGGTCCTGGAACCTTGTGATGACACGGTTCATGGAGCATTGTGATGACAAGGTTCTTCAAGCATTGTGATGACACGGGCATGGAGCATTATGATGACAAGAGCTCGGGAGCATTGTGATGACAAGGGTATGGAGCATTGTGATTACAGGGGACCAGGAGCATTGTGATTACATGGGCAGTGAATATTGTGATGACAGGGTTCATGGAGCACTGTGATGACTAGTGTCATGGAACATTGTGATGACAGGGATCATGGAGCATTGTGATGAGAGGGGCCTTAGAGCATTATGATGATAGGCGTCATGGGGCATTGTGATGACAGCGGTCTTGGAGCATTGTGATGAAAGGGATCATGGAGCAATGTGCTTACAGGAGCCATGGAGCATTGTGAATGCATAGGCCATGGAGCAATGAAATGACAGGGGTCAAGGAGCATTGTGATGTAAGTTGTCATGGAGCATTGTGATGACAAGTGCCTTGGCGAATTGTGATGAGAGGTGTCATGGGGCATTGTGATGACAGTGGTCATCTAGAATTGTAATGAAAGGTAACATGGAGCACTGTGATAACAGGGGCCATGGAGCATTGTGATGACAAAGGCCGTGGAGCATTTTGATGACAAGTGTCATGGAGCATTGTGATGAGACGGGCATGGAGCATTATGATGCCAAGAGTTCTGGAGCATTGTGGTGACAAGGGCATGGAGCATTGTGATGACAAGGGCCATGGCCAATTCTGATGACAGGTGTCATCGGGCATTGTGATGACAGAGGTTATCTAGCATTGTGATGAAAGGTACCATGGATCACTGTGATAACAGGGGCCATGGAGCATTGTGATGATAAAGGCCATGGAGCATTTTAATGAAAAGTGTCATGGAGAATTGTGATGAGACGGGCATGGAGCATTATGATGACAAGAGTTCTGGAGCATTGCGTTGACAAGGGAATGGAGCATTGTGATTACAGGGACCATGGAGGAGAGTGATGACATCTGTCATGGAACGTTGTGCTGACAGGGGCCATGGAGAATTGTGATGACAGGTATAATGTGGCATTGTAATGACAGTGGTCATAGAGCATTGTGATGAAATGGAGCATGGAGCAATGTGATTACAGGGACCATGTAGCATTGCGAATGCATAGGCTATGGAGCATTGTGATGACAGGAGTCAAGGAGCATTGTGATGTAAATGGTCATGGATCATTGTGATGACAAGTGTCCGGGACCATTGTGATGACACGTGTCATGGAGCATTGTGATGGCAAGGGCCATGGCGAATTGTGATGACATGTGTCTTGGGGCTTTGTGATGACAGTGGTCATCTAGAATTGTGATAAAAGGTATCATGGAGCACTGTGATGACAGGGGCCATGGAGTATTGTAATGACAAGGCCATGGAACATTGTGATGACAAGTATCATGGAGCTTTGTGATGACACGAGCATTCATCATTATGATGACAAGAGTTCTGGAGCATTGTGATGACAAGGGCATGGAGCATTGTGATTACAGGGTCATGGAGCATTGTGATGACAACTGTCATGGAACATTGTGATGACAGGGTTCATGGAGCATTGTGATTAAAGGGGCCATGGAGCATTGTGATGACAAGTGTCCATGAACATTGTGATGACATGGTTCATGGAGCATTGTGATGACAAGTGCCATGGCGAATTGTGATGACAGGTGTCATGGGGCATTGTGATGACAGTGGTCATGTAGAATTGTAATGAAAGGTATCATGGAGGACTCTGACGACAGGGGCCGTGGAGCACTGTGATGACAGTGGTCATCTAGAATTGTGATGAAATATACCAGGGAGCATTGTGATGACAGGGGTCATGGATCACCGCAATTATAGGGGCCATGGAGCATTGTGAATACAAAGATCATGGAGCATTGAGATGACAGGGGTCATGGATCATTGTGATGACAAGGGTCCTGGAACCTTGTGATGACACGGTTCATGGAGCATTGTGATGACAAGGTTCTTCAAGCATTGTGATGACACGGGCATGGAGCATTATGATGACAAGAGTTCTGGAGCATTGTGATGAAAAGGGTATGGAGCACTGTGATTACAGGAGACCAGGAGCATTGTGATTACATGGGCAGTGAATATTGTGATGACAGGGGTTCATGGAGCACTGTGATGGCAAGTGTCATGGAACATTGTGATGACAGGGTTCATGGAGCATTGTGATGAGAGGGGCCTTGGAGCATTATGATGATAGGCGTCATGGGGCCTTGTGATGACAGCGGTCTTGGAGCATTGTGATGAAAGGGATCATGGAGCAATGTGATTACAGGGGCCATGGAGCATTTTGAATGCATAGGCCATGGAGCAGTGTGATGACAGGGGTCATGGAGCATTGTGATGAATGTGATCATAGTTCATTGTGATGATAAGTGTCCAGGAACATTGTGATGACATGGATCATGGGGCATTGTGATGACAAGGGCCATGGCGAATTGTGATGAGAGGTGTCATGGGGCCTTGTGATGACAGTGGTCATCTAGAATTGTGATGAAAGGTAACATGGAGCACGATGATAACAGGGGCCATGGAGCATTGTGATGACAAAGGCCATGGAGCATTTTGATGACAAGTGTCATGGAGCATTGTGATGAGACGGGCATGGAGCATTATGATGCCCAGCGTTCTGGAGCATTGTGGTGACAAGGGCATGGAGCATTGTGATGACAAGGGCCATGGCCAATTCTGATGACAGGTGTCATCGGGCATTGTGATGACAGAGGTTATCTAGCATTGTGATGAAAGGTACCATGGATCACTGTGATAACAGGGGCCATGGAGCATTGTGATGATAAAGGCCATGGAGCATTTTAATGAAAAGTGTCATGGAGAATTGTGATGAGACGGGCATGGAGCATTATGATGACAAGAGTTCTGGAGCATTGCGTTGACAACGGAATGGAGCATTGTGATTACAGGGACCATGGAGGAGAGTGATGACATCTGTCATGGAACATTGTGCTGACAGGGGCCATGGAGCATTGTGATGACAGGTATAATGTGGCATTGTAATGACAGTGGTCATAGAGCATTGTGATGAAATGGATCATGGAGCAATGTGATTACAGGGACCATGTAGCATTGCGAATGCATAGGCTATGGAGCATTGTGATGACAGGAGTCAAGGAGCATTGTGATGTAAGTGCTCATGGATCATTGTGATGACAAGTGTCCTGGACCACAGTGATGACACGGGTCATGGAGCATTGTGATGGCAAGGGCCATGGCGAATTGTGATGACATGTGTCTTGGGGCATTGTGATGACAGTGGTCATCTAGAATTGTGATAAAAGGTATCATGGAGCACTGTGATGACAGGGGCCATGGAGTATTGTAATGACAAGGCCATGGAACATTGCGATGACAAGTATCATGGAGCTTTGTGATGACATGAGCATTCATCATTATGATGACAAGAGTTCTGGAGCATTGTGATGACAAGGGCATGGAGCATTGTGATTACAGGGTCATGGAGCGTTGTGATGACAACTGTCATGGAACATTGTGATGACAGGGTTCATGGAGCATTGTGATTAAAGGGGCCATGGAGCATTTTGATGACAAGGGCAGGCGAACATTTTGATTACATTGGTAATGGAGCATTTTGATGACATGGGCAGGCAACATTGTGATGACAGGTGTCATGGAGCATTGTGTTGACAATTGTCATGGAACGTTGTGCTGACAGGGATCATGGAGCATTGTGATGAGACGGTCATTGGAGCATTGTGATGACAGGCGTACTGGAGCCTTCTGAGGAAAGGTGTCATGAGTCATTGTGATTACAGCGATCATGGAACATTGTGAATGACAGTGGTCATGGAGCATTGTAACGACAGGGGCCATGGAGCATTGTGATGACAGGGGTCATGGGGCATTGTGATGACAGTGGTCATGGAGCATTGTGATGAAAGGGGTCATGGAGCATTTTGATGACAAGGGCAGGCGAACATTTTGATTACATTCGTAATGGAGCATTGTGATGACATGGGCAGGGAACATTGTGAAGACAGGTGTAATGGAACATTGTGATTACAGGGGACATGGAGCATTTTGATGACATGGGCAGGCAACATTGTGATGACAGGTGTCATGGAGCATTGTGATGACAATTGTCATGGAACGTTGTGCTGACAGGGATCATGGAGCATTGTGATGAGACGGTCATTGGAGCATTGTGATGACAGGCGTACTGGAGCCTTCTGAGGAAAGGTGTCATGGGTCATTGTGATTCCAGCGATCATGGAACATTGTGATGACAGTGGTCATGGAGCATTGTAATGACAGGGGCCATGGAGCATTGTGATGACAGGGGTCATGGGGCATTGTGATGACAGTGGTCATGGAGCATTGTGATGAAAGGGGTCATGGAGCACTGTGATCACAGGGGCCATGTATAATTGTGATGACAAAGGCCATGGAGCATTGTGATGACAGTTGTCATGGAGCATTGTGTTGAAAGGGGCATGGAGCATTGTGACGACAATGGTCATGGAGCATTGTGATGACTGGTATCATGGAGCATTGTTCTGAAAAAGGTCATGGGGCAGTGTAATGACAAGTATCATGGAGGATGTGATGAAAGGAGTCATGGAGCATTGTGATTAAATGGATCATGAGGCATTTTGATGACAAGAGTCATGGAACATTGTGATGACAGGGCTAATGGAACATTGTGATGACAAGGGCTATGGAGCATTGTGATGACTGGGGTCATGGAGCATTGTGATGAAAGGGGTCATGGATCACTACGATGACATGGGTAATGGAGCATTGTGATGATATGAGCATGGAGCATTGTGATGACAGGGGCCAGGGAGCATTGAGATGACAAGGGCAGGGAAAATTGTGATGACAGCAGTCATGGATCATTGTGATGATACCTGTCATGGAACATTGTGCTGACAGGGGCTATAGAGCATTGTGATGACAGGTGTCATGTGGCATTGTGATGACAGGGGTCAAGGAGCATTGTGATGAAAGTGGTCATGGAGCATTGTGATGACACGGGCATGGAGCATTATGATGACAAGGGTTCTGGAGCATTGTGATGACAAGGGTATGGAGCATTGTGATTACAGGGGAACAGGAGCATTGTGATTACATGGGCAGTGAATATTGTGATGACAGGGGTCATTGAGCACTGTGATGACTAGTGTCATGGAACATTGTGATGACAGGGATCATGGAGCATTGTGATGAGAGGGGCCTTGGAGCATTATGATGACAGGCGTCATGGGGCATTGTGATGACAGCGGTCTTAGAGCATTGTGATGAAAGGGATCATGAAGCAATGTGATTACAGGAGCCATGGAGCATTGTGAATGCATAGGCCATGGAGCAATGAAATGACAGGGGTCAAGGAGCATTGTGATATAAGTTGTCATGGAGCATTGTGATGACTATTGTCCATGAACATTGTGATGACATGGGTCCTGGAGCATTGTGATGACAGGTGTCATGTGGAATTGTGATGAGAGCGGTCATATAGAATTGTGATGAAAGGTATCAGGGAGGACTCTGATGACAGGGGTCGTGGGGCACTCTGATGACAGTGGTCATCTAGAATTGTGATGAAATATACCAGGGAGCATTGTGATGACAAGGGTCATGGATCACCGCAATTATAGGGGCCATGGAGCATGGTGAATACAAAGATCATGGAGCATTGAGATGACTTGGGTCATGGATCATTGTGATAAAAAGGGTCCTGGAAACTTGTGATGACACGGTTCATGGAGCATTGTGATGACAAGGTTCTTCAAGCATTGTGATGACACGGGCATGGAGCATTATGATGACAAGAGCTCTGGAGCATTGTGATGACAAGGGTATGGAGCATTGTGATTACAGGGGACCAGGAGCATTGTGATTACATGGGCAGTGAATATTGTGATGACAGGGTTCATGGAGCACTGTGATGACTAGTGTCATGGAACATTGTGATGACAGGGATCATGGAGCATTGTGATGAGAGGGGCCTTAGAGCATTATGATGATAGGCGTCATGGGGCATTGTGATGACAGCGGTCTTGGAGCATTGTGATGAAAGGGATCATGGAGCAATGTGCTTACAGGAGCCATGGAGCATTGTGAATGCATAGGCCATGGAGCAATGAAATGACAGGGGTCAAGGAGCATTGTGATGTAAGTTGTCATGGAGCATTGTGATGACAAGTGCCTTGGCGAATTGTGATGAGAGGTGTCATGGGGCATTGTGATGACAGTGGTCATCTAGAATTGTAATGAAAGGTAACATGGAGCACTGTGATAACAGGGGCCATGGAGCATTGTGATGACAAAGGCCGTGGAGCATTTTGATGACAAGTGTCATGGAGCATTGTGATGAGACGGGCATGGAGCATTATGATGCCAAGAGTTCTGGAGCATTGTGGTGACAAGGGCATGGAGCATTGTGATGACAAGGGCCATGGCCAATTCTGATGACAGGTGTCATCGGGCATTGTGATGACAGAGGTTATCTAGCATTGTGATGAAAGGTACCATGGATCACTGTGATAACAGGGGCCATGGAGCATTGTGATGATAAAGGCCATGGAGCATTTTAATGAAAAGTGTCATGGAGAATTGTGATGAGACGGGCATGGAGCATTATGATGACAAGAGTTCTGGAGCATTGCGTTGACAAGGGAATGGAGCATTGTGATTACAGGGACCATGGAGGAGAGTGATGACATCTGTCATGGAACGTTGTGCTGACAGGGGCCATGGAGAATTGTGATGACAGGTATAATGTGGCATTGTAATGACAGTGGTCATAGAGCATTGTGATGAAATGGATCATGGAGCAATGTGATTACAGGGACCATGTAGCATTGCGAATGCATAGGCTATGGAGCATTGTGATGACAGGAGTCAAGGAGCATTGTGATGTAAATGGGCATGGATCATTGTGATGACAAGTGTCCTGGACCATTGTGATGACACGTGTCATGGAGCACTGTGATGGCAAGGGCCATGGCGAATTGTGATGACATGTGTCTTGGGGCTTTGTGATGACAGTGGTCATCTAGAATTGTGATAAAAGGTATCATGGAGCACTGTGATGACAGGGGCCATGGAGTATTGTAATGACAAGGCCATGGAACATTGTGATGACAAGTATCATGGAGCTTTGTGATGACACGAGCATTCATCATTATGATGACAAGAGTTCTGGAGCATTGTGATGACAAGGGCATGGAGCATTGTGATTACAGGGTCATGGAGCATTGTGATGACAACTGTCATGGAACATTGTGATGACAGGGTTCATGGAGCATTGTGATTAAAGGGGCCATGGAGCATTGTGATGACAAGTGTCCATGAACATTGTGATGACATGGTTCATGGAGCATTGTGATGACAAGTGCCATGGCGAATTGTGATGACAGGTGTCATGGGGCATTGTGATGACAGTGGTCATGTAGAATTGTAATGAAAGGTATCATGGAGGACTCTGACGACAGGGGCCGTGGAGCACTGTGATGACAGTGGTCATCTAGAATTGTGATGAAATATACCAGGGAGCATTGTGATGACAGGGGTCATGGATCACCGCAATTATAGGGGCCATGGAGCATTGTGAATACAAAGATCATGGAGCATTGAGATGACAGGGGTCATGGATCATTGTGATGACAAGGGTCCTGGAACCTTGTGATGACACGGTTCATGGAGCATTGTGATGACAAGGTTCTTCAAGCATTGTGATGACACGGGCATGGAGCATTATGATGACAAGAGTTCTGGAGCATTGTGATGAAAAGGGTATGGAGCACTGTGATTACAGGAGACCAGGAGCATTGTGATTACATGGGCAGTGAATATTGTGATGACAGGGGTTCATGGAGCACTGTGATGGCAAGTGTCATGGAACATTGTGATGACAGGGTTCATGGAGCATTGTGATGAGAGGGGCCTTGGAGCATTATGATGATACGCGTCATGGGGCCTTGTGATGACAGCGGTCTTGGAGCATTGTGATGAAAGGGATCATGGAGCAATGTGATTACAGGGGCCATGGAGCATTTTGAATGCATAGGCCATGGAGCAGTGTGATGACAGGGGTCATGGAGCATTGTGATGAATGTGGTCATAGTTCATTGTGATGATAAGTGTCCAGGAACATTGTGATGACATGGATCATGGAGCATTGTGATGACAAGGGCCATGGCGAATTGTGATGAGAGGTGTCATGGGGCCTTGTGATGACAGTGGTCATCTAGAATTGTGATGAAAGGTAACATGGAGCACGATGATAACAGGGGCCATGGAGCATTGTGATGACAAAGGCCATGGAGCATTTTGATGACAAGTGTCATGGAGCATTGTGATGAGACGGGCATGGAGCATTATGATGCCCAGCGTTCTGGAGCATTGTGGTGACAAGGGCATGGAGCATTGTGATGACAAGGGCCATGGCCAATTCTGATGACAGGTGTCATCGGGCATTGTGATGACAGAGGTTATCTAGCATTGTGATGAAAGGTACCATGGATCACTGTGATAACAGGGGCCATGGAGCATTGTGATGATAAAGGCCATGGAGCATTTTAATGAAAAGTGTCATGGAGAATTGTGATGAGACGGGCATGGAGCATTATGATGACAAGAGTTCTGGAGCATTGCGTTGACAAGGGAATGGAGCATTGTGATTACAGGGACCATGGAGGAGAGTGATGACATCTGTCATGGAACGTTGTGCTGACAGGGGCCATGGAGAATTGTGATGACAGGTATAACGTGGCATTGTAATGACAGTGGTCATAGAGCATTGTGATGAAATGGATCATGGAGCATTGTGATGACACGGGCATGGAGCATTATGATGACAAGGGTTCTGGAGCATTGTGATGACAAGGGTATGGAGCATTGTGATTACAGGGGACCAGGAGCATTGTGATTACATGGGCAGTGAATATTGTGATGACAGGGGTCATTGAGCACTGTGATGACTAGTGTCATGGAACATTGTGATGACAGGGATCATGGAGCATTGTGATGAGAGGGGCCTTAGAGCATTATGATGATAGGCGTCATGGGGCATTGTGATGACAGCGGTCTTGGAGCATTGTGATGAAAGGGATCATGGAGCAATGTGCTTACAGGAGCCATGGAGCATTGTGAATGCATAGGCCATGGAGCAATGAAATCACAGGGGTCAAGGAGCATTGTGATGTAAGTTGTCATGGAGCATTGTGATGACAAGTGCCTTGGCGAATTGTGATGAGAGGTGTCATGGGGCATTGTGATGACAGTGGTCATCTAGAATTGTAATGAAAGGTAACATGGAGCACTGTGATAACAGGGGCCATGGAGCATTGTGATGACAAAGGCCGTGGAGCATTTTGATGACAAGTGTCATGGAGCATTGTGATGAGACGGGCATGGAGCATTATGATGCAAAGAGTTCTGGAGCATTGTGGTGACAAGGGCATGGAGCATTGTGATGACAAGGGCCATGGCCAATTCTGATGACAGGTGTCATCGGGCATTGTGATGACAGAGGTTATCTAGCATTGTGATGAAAGGTACCATGGATCACTGTGATAACAGGGGCCATGGAGCATTGTGATGATAAAGGCCATGGAGCATTTTAATGAAAAGTGTCATGGAGAATTGTGATGAGACGGGCATGGAGCATTATGATGACAAGAGTTCTGGAGCATTGCGTTGACAAGGGAATGGAGCATTGTGATTACAGGGACCATGGAGGAGAGTGATGACATCTGTCATGGAACGTTGTGCTGACAGGGGCCATGGAGAATTGTGATGACAGGTATAATGTGGCATTGTAATGACAGTGGTCATAGAGCATTGTGATGAAATGGATCATGGAGCAATGTGATTACAGGGACCATGTAGCATTGCGAATGCATAGGCTATGGAGCATTGTGATGACAGGAGTCAAGGAGCATTGTGATGTAAATGGTCATGGATCATTGTGATGACAAGTGTCCTGGACCATTGTGATGACACGTGTCATGGAGCATTGTGATGGCAAGGGCCATGGCGAATTGTGATGACATGTGTCTTGGGGCTTTGTGATGACAGTGGTCATCTAGAATTGTGATAAAAGGTATCATGGAGCACTGTGATGACAGGGGCCATGGAGTATTGTAATGACAAGGCCATGGAACATTGTGATGACAAGTATCATGGAGCTTTGTGATGACACGAGCATTCATCATTATGATGACAAGAGTTCTGGAGCATTGTGATGACAAGGGCATGGAGCATTGTGATTACAGGGTCATGGAGCATTGTGATGACAACTGTCATGGAACATTGTGATGACAGGGTTCATGGAGCATTGTGATTAAAGGGGCCATGGAGCATTGTGATGACAAGTGTCCATGAACATTGTGATGACATGGTTCATGGAGCATTGTGATGACAAGTGCCATGGCGAATTGTGATGACAGGTGTCATGGGGCATTGTGATGACAGTGGTCATGTAGAATTGTAATGAAAGGTATCATGGAGGACTCTGACGACAGGGGCCGTGGAGCACTGTGATGACAGTGGTCATCTAGAATTGTGATGAAATATACCAGGGAGCATTGTGATGACAGGGGTCATGGATCACCGCAATTATAGGGGCCATGGAGCATTGTGAATACAAAGATCATGGAGCATTGAGATGACAGGGGTCATGGATCATTGTGATGACAAGGGTCCTGGAACCTTGTGATGACACGGTTCATGGAGCATTGTGATGACAAGGTTCTTCAAGCATTGTGATGACACGGGCATGGAGCATTATGATGACAAGAGTTCTGGAGCATTGTGATGAAAAGGGTATGGAGCACTGTGATTACAGGAGACCAGGAGCATTGTGATTACATGGGCAGTGAATATTGTGATGACAGGGGTTCATGGAGCACTGTGATGGCAAGTGTCATGGAACATTGTGATGACAGGGTTCATGGAGCATTGTGATGAGAGGGGCCTTGGAGCATTATGATGATACGCGTCATGGGGCCTTGTGATGACAGCGGTCTTGGAGCATTGTGATGAAAGGGATCATGGAGCAATGTGATTACAGGGGCCATGGAGCATTTTGAATGCATAGGCCATGGAGCAGTGTGATGACAGGGGTCATGGAGCATTGTGATGAATGTGGTCATAGTTCATTGTGATGATAAGTGTCCAGGAACATTGTGATGACATGGATCATGGAGCATTGTGATGACAAGGGCCATGGCGAATTGTGATGAGAGGTGTCATGGGGCCTTGTGATGACAGTGGTCATCTAGAATTGTGATGAAAGGTAACATGGAGCACGATGATAACAGGGGCCATGGAGCATTGTGATGACAAAGGCCATGGAGCATTTTGATGACAAGTGTCATGGAGCATTGTGATGAGACGGGCATGGAGCATTATGATGCCCAGCGTTCTGGAGCATTGTGGTGACAAGGGCATGGAGCATTGTGATGACAAGGGCCATGGCCAATTCTGATGACAGGTGTCATCGGGCATTGTGATGACAGAGGTTATCTAGCATTGTGATGAAAGGTACCATGGATCACTGTGATAACAGGGGCCATGGAGCATTGTGATGATAAAGGCCATGGAGCATTTTAATGAAAAGTGTCATGGAGAATTGTGATGAGACGGGCATGGAGCATTATGATGACAAGAGTTCTGGAGCATTGCGTTGACAACGGAATGGAGCATTGTGATTACAGGGACCATGGAGGAGAGTGATGACATCTGTCATGGAACATTGTGCTGACAGGGGCCATGGAGCATTGTGATGACAGGTATAATGTGGCATTGTAATGACAGTGGTCATAGAGCATTGTGATGAAATGGATCATGGAGCAATGTGATTACAGGGACCATGTAGCATTGCGAATGCATAGGCTATGGAGCATTGTGATGACAGGAGTCAAGGAGCATTGTGATGTAAGTGCTCATGGATCATTGTGATGACAAGTGTCCTGGACCACAGTGATGACACGGGTCATGGAGCATTGTGATGGCAAGGGCCATGGCGAATTGTGATGACATGTGTCTTGGGGCATTGTGATGACAGTGGTCATCTAGAATTGTGATAAAAGGTATCATGGAGCACTGTGATGACAGGGGCCATGGAGTATTGTAATGACAAGGCCATGGAACATTGCGATGACAAGTATCATGGAGCTTTGTGATGACATGAGCATTCATCATTATGATGACAAGAGTTCTGGAGCATTGTGATGACAAGGGCATGGAGCATTGTGATTACAGGGTCATGGAGCGTTGTGATGACAACTGTCATGGAACATTGTGATGACAGGTTTCATGGAGCATTGTGATTAAAGGGGCCATGGAGCATTTTGATGACAAGGGCAGGCGAACATTTTGATTACATTGGTAATGGAGCATTTTGATGACATGGGCAGGCAACATTGTGATGACAGGTGTCATGGAGCATTGTGTTGACAATTGTCATGGAACATTGTGCTGACAGGGATCATGGAGCATTGTGATGAGACGGTCATTGGAGCATTGTGATGACAGGCGTACTGGAGCCTTCTGAGGAAAGGTGTCATGAGTCATTGTGATTACAGCGATCATGGAACATTGTGAATGACAGTGGTCATGGAGCATTGTAACGACAGGGGCCATGGAGCATTGTGATGACAGGGGTCATGGGGCATTGTGATGACAGTGGTCATGGAGCATTGTGATGAAAGGGGTCATGGAGCATTTTGATGACAAGGGCAGGCGAACATTTTGATTACATTCGTAATGGAGCATTGTGATGACATGGGCAGGGAACATTGTGAAGACAGGTGTAATGGAACATTGTGATTACAGGGGACATGGAGCATTTTGATGACATGGGCAGGCAACATTGTGATGACAGGTGTCATGGAGCATTGTGATGACAATTGTCATGGAACGTTGTGCTGACAGGGATCATGGAGCATTGTGATGAGACGGTCATTGGAGCATTGTGATGACAGGCGTACTGGAGCCTTCTGAGGAAAGGTGTCATGGGTCATTGTGATTCCAGCGATCATGGAACATTGTGATGACAGTGGTCATGGAGCATTGTAATGACAGGGGCCATGGAGCATTGTGATGACAGGGGTCATGGGGCATTGTGATGACAGTGGTCATGGAGCATTGTGATGAAAGGGGTCATGGAGCACTGTGATCACAGGGGCCATGTATAATTGTGATGACAAAGGCCATGGAGCATTGTGATGACAGTTGTCATGGAGCATTGTGTTGAAAGGGGCATGGAGCATTGTGACGACAATGGTCATGGAGCATTGTGATGACTGGTATCATGGAGCATTGTTCTGAAAAAGGTCATGGGGCAGTGTAATGACAAGTATCATGGAGGATGTGATGAAAGGAGTCATGGAGCATTGTGATTAAATGGATCATGAGGCATTTTGATGACAAGAGTCATGGAACATTGTGATGACAGGGCTAATGGAACATTGTGATGACAAGGGCTATGGAGCATTGTGATGACTGGGGTCATGGAGCATTGTGATGAAAGGGGTCATGGATCACTATGATGACATGGGTAATGGAGCATTGTGATGATATGAGCATGGAGCATTGTGATGACAGGGGCCAGGGAGCATTGAGATGACAAGGGCAGGGAAAATTGTGATGACAGCAGTCATGGATCATTGTGATGATACCTGTCATGGAACATTGTGCTGACAGGGGCTATAGAGCATTGTGATGACAGGTGTCATGTGGCATTGTGGTGACAGGGGTCAAGGAGCATTGTGATGAAAGTGGTCATGGAGCATTGTGATGACACGGGCATGGAGCATTATGATGACAAGGGTTCTGGAGCATTGTGATGACAAGGGTATGGAGCATTGTGATTACAGGGGAACAGGAGCATTGTGATTACATGGGCAGTGAATATTGTGATGACAGGGGTCATTGAGCACTGTGATGACTAGTGTCATGGAACATTGTGATGACAGGGATCATGGAGCATTGTGATGAGAGGGGCCTTGGAGCATTATGATGACAGGCGTCATGGGGCATTGTGATGACAGCGGTCTTAGAGCATTGTGATGAAAGGGATCATGAAGCAATGTGATTACAGGAGCCATGGAGCATTGTGAATGCATAGGCCATGGAGCAATGAAATGACAGGGGTCAAGGAGCATTGTGATGTAAGTTGTCATGGAGCATTGTGATGACTATTGTCCATGAACATTGTGATGACATGGGTCCTGGAGCATTGTGATGACAGGTGTCATGTGGAATTGTGATGAGAGCGGTCATATAGAATTGTGATGAAAGGTATCAGGGAGGACTCAGATGACAGGGGTCGTGGGGCACTCTGATGACAGTGGTCATCTAGAATTGTGATGAAATATACCAGGGAGCATTGTGATGACAAGGGTCATGGATCACCGCAATTATAGGGGCCATGGAGCATGGTGAATACAAAGATCATGGAGCATTGAGATGACTTGGGTCATGGATCATTGTGATAAAAAGGGTCCTGGAAACTTGTGATGACACGGTTCATGGAGCATTGTGATGACAAGGTTCTTCAAGCATTGTGATGACACGGGCATGGAGCATTATGATGACAAGAGTTCTGGAGCATTGTGATGACAAGGGTATGGAGCATTGTGATTACAGGGGACCAGGAGCATTGTGATTACATGGGCAGTGAATATTGTGATGACAGGGTTCATGGAGCACTGTGATGACTAGTGTCATGGAACATTGTGATGACAGGGATCATGGAGCATTGTGATGAGAGGGGCCTTAGAGCATTATGATGATAGGCGTCATGGGGCATTGTGATGACAGCGGTCTTGGAGCATTGTGATGAAAGGGATCATGGAGCAATGTGCTTACAGGAGCCATGGAGCATTGTGAATGCATAGGCCATGGAGCAATGAAATGACAGGGGTCAAGGAGCATTGTGATGTAAGTTGTCATGGAGCATTGTGATGACTATTGTCCATGAATATTGTGATGACATGGTTCATGGATCATTGTGATGACAGGTGTCATGTGGAATTGTGATGAGAGCGGTCATATAGAATTGTGATGAAAGGTATCAGGGAGGACTATGATGACAGGGGACGTGGAGCACTGTGATGACAGTGGTCATCTAGAATTGTGATGAAATATACCAGGGAGCATTGTGATGACAGGGGTCATGGATCACCGCAATTATAGGGGCCATGGAGCATTGTGAATACAAAGATCATGGAGCATTGAGATGACAGGGGTCATGGATCATTGTGATGACAAGGGTCCTGGAACCTTGTGATGACACGGTTCATGGAGCATTGTGATGACAAGGTTCTTCAAGCATTGTGATGACACGGGCATGGAGCATTGTGTTGAAAGGGGCATGGAGCATTGTGACGACAATTGTCATGGAGCATTGTGATGACTGGTATCATGGAGCATTGTTCTGAAAGAGGTTATGGGGCAGTGTAATGACAAGTATCATGGGAGATGTGATGAAAGGAGTCATGGAGCATTGTGATTAAATGGATCATGAGGCGTTTTGATGACAAGAGTCATGGAACATTGTGATGACAGGGCTAATGGAGCATTGTGATGACAAGGGCTATGGAGCATTGTGATGACTGTGGTCATGGAGCATTGTGATGAAAGGGGTCATGGATCACTACGATGACAGGGGTAATGGAGCATTGTGATGATATGGGCATGGAGCATTGTGATGACAGGAGCCATGGAGCATTGTGAATGCATAGGCCATGGAGCAATGAAATGACAGGGGTCAAGGAGCATTGTGATGTAAGTTGTCATGGAGCATTGTGATGACAAGTGTCCATGAACATTGTGATGACATGGTTCATGGAGCATTGTGATGACAAGTGCCATGGCGAATTGTGATGACAGGTGTCATGGGGCATTGTGATGACAGTGGTCATGTAGAATTGTAATGAAAGGTATCATGGAGGACTCTGACGACAGGGGCCGTGGCGCACTGTGATGACAGTGGTCATCTAGAATTGTGATGAAATATACCAGGGAGCATTGTGATGACAGGGGTCATGGATCACCGCAATTATAGGGGCCATGGAGCATTGTGAATACAAAGATCATGGAGCATTGAGATGACAGGGGTCATGGATCATTGTGATGACAAGGGTCCTGGAACCTTGTGATGACACGGTTCATGGAGCATTGTGATGACAAGGTTCTTCAAGCATTGTGATGACACGGGCATGGAGCATTATGATGACAAGAGTTCTGGAGCATTGTGATGAAAAGGGTATGGAGCACTGTGATTACAGGAGACCAGGAGCATTGTGATTACATGGGCAGTGAATATTGTGATGACAGGGGTTCATGGAGCACTGTGATGACAAGTGTCATGGAACATTGTGATGACAGGGTTCATGGAGCATTGTGATGAGAGGGGCCTTGGAGCATTATGATGATAGGCGTCATGGGGTATTGTGATGAGAGTGGTCATAGAACATTGTGATGAAAGGGATCATGGAGCAATGTGATTACAGGGGCCATGGAGCATTTTGAATGCATAGGCCATGGAGCAGTGTGATGACAGGGGTCATGGAGCATTGTGATGAATGTGGTCATAGTTCATTGTGATGATAAGTATCCAGGAACATTGTGATGACATGGATCATGGAGAATTGTGATGACAAGGGCCATGGCGAATTGTGATGACAGGTGTCATGTGGCATTGTGATGACAGTGGTCATCTAGAATTGTGAGGAAAGATAACATGGAGCACTGTGATAACAGGGGCCATGGAGCATTGTGATGACAAAGGCCATGGAGCATTTTGATGACAAGTGTCATGGAGCATTGTGATGAGACGGGCATGGAGCATTATGATGCCAAGAGTTCTGGAGCATTGTGGTGACAAGGGCATGGAGCATTGTGATGACAAGGGCCATGGCCAATTCTGATGACAGGTGTCATCGGGCATTGTGATGACAGAGGTTATCTAGCATTGTGATGAAAAGTACCATGGATCACTGTGATAACAGGGGCCATGGAGCATTGTGATGATAAAGGCCATGGAGCATTTTAATGAAAAGTGTCATGGAGAATTGTGATGAGACGGGCATGGAGCATTATGATGACAAGAGTTCTGGAGCATTGCGTTGACAAGGGAATGGAGCATTGTGATTACAGGGACCATGGAGGAGAGTGATGACATCTGTCATGGAACATTGTGCTGACAGGGGCCATGGAGCATTGTGATGACAGGTATAATGTGGCATTGTAATGACAGTGGTCATAGAGCATTGTGATGAAATGGATCATGGAGCAATGTGATTACAGGGACCATGTAGCATTGCGAATGCATAGGCTATGGAGCATTGTGATGACAGGAGTCAAGGAGCATTGTGATGTAAGTGGTCATGGATCATTGTGATGACAAGTGTCCTGGACCACAGTGATGACACGGGTCATGGAGCATTGTGATGGCAAGGGCCATGGCGAATTGTGATGACATGTGTCTTGGGGCTTTGTGATGACAGTGGTCATCTAGAATTGTGATAAAAGGTATCATGGAGCACTGTGATGACAGGGGCCATGGAGTATTGTAATGACAAGGCCATGGAACATTGTGATGACAAGTATCATGGAGCTTTGTGATGACACGAGCATTCATCATTATGATGACAAGAGTTCTGGAGAATTGTGATGACAAGGGCATGGAGCATTGTGATTACAGGGTCATGGAGCATTGTGATGACAACTGTCATGGAACATTGTGATGACAGGGTTCATGGAGCATTGTGATTAAAGGGGCCATGGAGCATTTTGATGACAAGGGCAGGCGAACATTTTGATTACATTGGTAATGGAGCATTGTGACGACATGGGCAGGGAACATTGTGAAGACAGGTGTAATGGAACATTGTGATTACAGGGGACATGGAGCATTTTGATGACATGGGCAGGCAACATTGTGATGACAGGTGTCATGGAGCATTGGGATGACAATTGTCATGGAACGTTGTGCTGACAGGGATCATGGAGCATTGTGATGAGACGGTCATTGGAGCATTGTGATGACAGGCGTACTGGAGCCTTCTGAGGAAAGGTGTCATGGGTCATTGTGATTCCAGCGATCATGGAACATTGTGATGACAGTGGTCATGGAGCATTGTAATGACAGGGGCCATGGAGCATTGTGATGACAGGGGTCATAGGGCATTGTGATCACAGGGGCCATGTATAATTGTGATGACAAAGGCCATGGAGCATTGTGATGACAGTTGTCATGGAGCATTGTGACGACAATGGTCATGGAGCATTGTGATGACTGGTATCATGGAGCATTGTTCTGAAAAAGGTCATGGGGCAGTGTAATGACAAGTATCATGGAGGATGTGATGAAAGGAGTCATGGAGCATTGTGATTAAATGGATCATGAGGCATTTTGATGACAAGAGTCATGGAACATTGTGATGACAGGGCTAATGGAGCACTGTGATGACAAGGGCTATTGAGCATTGTGATGACTGGGGTCATGGAGCATTGTGATGAAAGGGGTCATGGATCACTACGATGATATGGGTAATGGAGCATTGTGATGATATGAGCATGGAGCATTCTGATGACAGGTGCCAGGGAGCATGAGAATGACAAGAGCAGGGAACATTGTGATGACAGCAGTCATGGATCATTGTGATGATACCTGTCATGGAACATTGTGCTGACAGGGGCTATAGAGCATTGTGATGACAGGTGTCATGTGGCATTGTGATGACAGTGGTCATAGAGCATTGTGATGACAGGGGTCAAGGAGCATTGAGATGAAAGTCGTCATGGAGCACTGTTATGACACGGGCATGGAGCATTATGATGACGAGAGTTCTGGGGCATTGTGATGACAAGGGTATGGAGCATTGTGATTACAGGGGACCAGGAGCATTGTGATTACATGGGCAGTGAATAATGTGATGACAGGGGTCATGGAGCACTGTGATGACTAGTGTCATGGAACATTGTGATGACAGGGATCATGGAGCATTGTGATGAGAGGGGCCTTGGAGCATTATGATGATAGGCGTCATGGGGCATTGTGATGACAGCGGTCTTGGAGCATTGTGATGAAAGGGATCATGGAGCAATGTGATTACAGGAGCCATGGAGCATTGTGAATGCATAGGCCATGGAGCAATGAAATGACAGGGGTCAAGGAGCATTGTGATGTAAGTTGTCATGGAGCATTGTGATGACTATTGTCCATGAATATTGTGATGACATGGTTCATGGATCATTGTGATGACAGGTGTCATGTGGAATTGTGATGAGAGCGGTCATATAGAATTGTGATGAAAGGTATCAGGGAGGACTATGATGACAGGGGACGTGGAGCACTGTGATGACAGTGGTCATCTAGAATTGTGATGAAATATACCAGGGAGCATTGTGATGACAGGGGTCATGGATCACCGCAATTATAGGGGCCATGGAGCATTGTGAATACAAAGATCATGGAGCATTGAGATGACAGGGGTCATGGATCATTGTGATGACAAGGGTCCTGGAACCTTGTGATGACACGGTTCATGGAGCATTGTGATGACAAGGTTCTTCAAGCATTGTGATGACACGGGCATGGAGCATTGTGTTGAAAGGGGCATGGAGCATTGTGACGACAATTGTCATGGAGCATTGTGATGACTGGTATCATGGAGCATTGTTCTGAAAGAGGTTATGGGGCAGTGTAATGACAAGTATCATGGGAGATGTGATGAAAGGAGTCATGGAGCATTGTGATTAAATGGATCATGAGGCGTTTTGATGACAAGAGTCATGGAACATTGTGATGACAGGGCTAATGGAGCATTGTGATGACAAGGGCTATGGAGCATTGTGATGACTTTGGTCATGGAGCATTGTGATGAAAGGGGTCATGGATCACTACGATGACAGGGGTAATGGAGCATTGTGATGATATGGGCATGGAGCATTGTGATGACAGGAGCCATGGAGCATTGTGAATGCATAGGCCATGGAGCAATGAAATGACAGGGGTCAAGGAGCATTGTGATGTAAGTTGTCATGGAGCATTGTGATGACAAGTGTCCATGAACATTGTGATGACATGGTTCATGGAGCATTGTGATGACAAGTGCCATGGCGAATTGTGATGACAGGTGTCATGGGGCATTGTGATGACAGTGGTCATGTAGAATTGTAATGAAAGGTATCATGGAGGACTCTGACGACAGGGGCCGTGGAGCACTGTGATGACAGTGGTCATCTAGAATTGTGATGAAATATACCAGGGAGCATTGTGATGACAGGGGTCATGGATCACCGCAATTATAGGGGCCATGGAGCATTGTGAATACAAAGATCATGGAGCATTGAGATGACAGGGGTCATGGATCATTGTGATGACAAGGGTCCTGGAACCTTGTGATGACACGGTTCATGGAGCATTGTGATGACAAGGTTCTTCAAGCATTGTGATGACACGGGCATGGAGCATTATGATGACAAGAGTTCTGGAGCATTGTGATGAAAAGGGTATGGAGCACTGTGATTACAGGAGACCAGGAGCATTGTGATTACATGGGCAGTGAATATTGTGATGACAGGGGTTCATGGAGCACTGTGATGACAAGTGTCATGGAACATTGTGATGACAGGGTTCATGGAGCATTGTGATGAGAGGGGCCTTGGAGCATTATGATGATAGGCGTCATGGGGTATTGTGATGAGAGTGGTCATAGAACATTGTGATGAAAGGGATCATGGAGCAATGTGATTACAGGGGCCATGGAGCATTTTGAATGCATAGGCCATGGAGCAGTGTGATGACAGGGGTCATGGAGCATTGTGATGAATGTGGTCATAGTTCATTGTGATGATAAGTATCCAGGAACATTGTGATGACATGGATCATGGAGAATTGTGATGACAAGGGCCATGGCGAATTGTGATGACAGGTGTCATGGGGCATTGTGATGACAGTGGTCATCTAGAATTGTGAGGAAAGATAACATGGAGCACTGTGATAACAGGGGCCATGGAGCATTGTGATGACAAAGGCCATGGAGCATTTTGATGACAAGTGTCATGGAGCATTGTGATGAGACGGGCATGGAGCATTATGATGCCAAGAGTTCTGGAGCATTGTGGTGACAAGGGCATGGAGCATTGTGATGACAAGGGCCATGGCCAATTCTGATGACAGGTGTCATCGGGCATTGTGATGACAGAGGTTATCTAGCATTGTGATGAAAAGTACCATGGATCACTGTGATAACAGGGGCCATGGAGCATTGTGATGATAAAGGCCATGGAGCATTTTAATGAAAAGTGTCATGGAGAATTGTGATGAGACGGGCATGGAGCATTATGATGACAAGAGTTCTGGAGCATTGCGTTGACAAGGGAATGGAGCATTGTGATTACAGGGACCATGGAGGAGAGTGATGACATCTGTCATGGAACATTGTGCTGACAGGGGCCATGGAGCATTGTGATGACAGGTATAATGTGGCATTGTAATGACAGTGGTCATAGAGCATTGTGATGAAATGGATCATGGAGCAATGTGATTACAGGGACCATGTAGCATTGCGAATGCATAGGCTATGGAGCATTGTGATGACAGGAGTCAAGGAGCATTGTGATGTAAGTGGTCATGGATCATTGTGATGACAAGTGTCCTGGACCTTTGTGATGACACGTGTCATGGAGCATTGTGATGGCAAGGGCCATGGCGAATTGTGATGACATGTGTCTTGGGGCTTTGTGATGACAGTGGTCATCTAGAATTGTGATAAAAGGTATCATGGAGCACTGTGATGACAGGGGCCATGGAGTATTGTAATGACAAGGCCATGGAACATTGTGATGACAAGTATCATGGAGCTTTGTGATGACACGAGCATTCATCATTATGATGACAAGAGTTCTGGAGAATTGTGATGACAAGGGCATGGAGCATTGTGATTACAGGGTCATGGAGCATTGTGATGACAACTGTCATGGAACATTGTGATGACAGGGTTCATGGAGCATTGTGATTAAAGGGGCCATGGAGCATTTTGATGACAAGGGCAGGCGAACATTTTGATTACATTGGTAATGGAGCATTGTGACGACATGGGCAGGGAACATTGTGAAGACAGGTGTAATGGAACATTGTGATTACAGGGGACATGGAGCATTTTGATGACATGGGCAGGCAACATTGTGATGACAGGTGTCATGGAGCATTGGGATGACAATTGTCATGGAACGTTGTGCTGACAGGGATCATGGAGCATTGTGATGAGACGGTCATTGGAGCATTGTGATGACAGGCGTACTGGAGCCTTCTGAGGAAAGGTGTCATGGGTCATTGTGATTCCAGCGATCATGGAACATTGTGATGACAGTGGTCATGGAGCATTGTAATGACAGGGGCCATGGAGCATTGTGATGACAGGGGTCATAGGGCATTGTGATCACAGGGGCCATGTATAATTGTGATGACAAAGGCCATGGAGCATTGTGATGACAGTTGTCATGGAGCATTGTGACGACAATGGTCATGGAGCATTGTGATGACTGGTATCATGGAGCATTGTTCTGAAAAAGGTCATGGGGCAGTGTAATGACAAGTATCATGGAGGATGTGATGAAAGGAGTCATGGAGCATTGTGATTAAATGGATCATGAGGCATTTTGATGACAAGAGTCATGGAACATTGTGATGACAGGGCTAATGGAGCACTGTGATGACAAGGGCTATTGAGCATTGTGATGACTGGGGTCATGGAGCATTGTGATGAAAGGGGTCATGGATCACTACGATGATATGGGTAATGGAGCATTGTGATGATATGAGCATGGAGCATTCTGATGACAGGTGCCAGGGAGCATGAGAATGACAAGAGCAGGGAACATTGTGATGACAGCAGTCATGGATCATTGTGATGATACCTGTCATGGAACATTGTGCTGACAGGGGCTATAGAGCATTGTGATGACAGGTGTCATGTGGCATTGTGATGACAGTGGTCATAGAGCATTGTGATGACAGGGGTCAAGGAGCATTGAGATGAAAGTCGTCATGGAGCACTGTTATGACACGGGCATGGAGCATTATGATGACGAGAGTTCTGGGGCATTGTGATGACAAGGGTATGGAGCATTGTGATTACAGGGGACCAGGAGCATTGTGATTACATGGGCAGTGAATAATGTGATGACAGGGGTCATGGAGCACTGTGATGACTAGTGTCATGGAACATTGTGATGACAGGGATCATGGAGCATTGTGATGAGAGGGGCCTTGGAGCATTATGATGATAGGCGTCATGGGGCATTGTGATGACAGCGGTCTTGGAGCATTGTGATGAAAGGGATCATGGAGCAATGTGATTACAGGAGCCATGGAGCATTGTGAATGCATAGGCCATGGAGCAATGAAATGACAGGGGTCAAGGAGCATTGTGATGTAAGTTGTCATGGAGCATTGTGATGACTATTGTCCATGAATATTGTGATGACATGGTTCATGGATCATTGTGATGACAGGTGTCATGTGGAATTGTGATGAGAGCGGTCATATAGAATTGTGATGAAAGGTATCAGGGAGGACTATGATGACAGGGGACGTGGAGCACTGTGATGACAGTGGTCATCTAGAATTGTGATGAAATATACCAGGGAGCATTGTGATGACAGGGGTCATGGATCACCGCAATTATAGGGGCCATGGAGCATTGTGAATACAAAGATCATGGAGCATTGAGATGACAGGGGTCATGGATCATTGTGATGACAAGGGTCCTGGAACCTTGTGATGACACGGTTCATGGAGCATTGTGATGACAAGGTTCTTCAAGCATTGTGATGACACGGGCATGGAGCATTGTGTTGAAAGGGGCATGGAGCATTGTGACGACAATTGTCATGGAGCATTGTGATGACTGGTATCATGGAGCATTGTTCTGAAAGAGGTTATGGGGCAGTGTAATGACAAGTATCATGGGAGATGTGATGAAAGGAGTCATGGAGCATTGTGATTAAATGGATCATGAGGCGTTTTGATGACAAGAGTCATGGAACATTGTGATGACAGGGCTAATGGAGCATTGTGATGACAAGGGCTATGGAGCATTGTGATGACTTTGGTCATGGAGCATTGTGATGAAAGGGGTCATGGATCACTACGATGACAGGGGTAATGGAGCATTGTGATGATATGGGCATGGAGCATTGTGATGACAGGAGCCATGGAGCATTGTGAATGCATAGGCCATGGAGCAATGAAATGACAGGGGTCAAGGAGCATTGTGATGTAAGTTGTCATGGAGCATTGTGATGACAAGTGTCCATGAACATTGTGATGACATGGTTCATGGAGCATTGTGATGACAAGTGCCATGGCGAATTGTGATGACAGGTGTCATGGGGCATTGTGATGACAGTGGTCATGTAGAATTGTAATGAAAGGTATCATGGAGGACTCTGACGACAGGGGCCGTGGAGCACTGTGATGACAGTGGTCATCTAGAATTGTGATGAAATATACCAGGGAGCATTGTGATGACAGGGGTCATGGATCACCGCAATTATAGGGGCCATGGAGCATTGTGAATACAAAGATCATGGAGCATTGAGATGACAGGGGTCATGGATCATTGTGATGACAAGGGTCCTGGAACCTTGTGATGACACGGTTCATGGAGCATTGTGATGACAAGGTTCTTCAAGCATTGTGATGACACGGGCATGGAGCATTATGATGACAAGAGTTCTGGAGCATTGTGATGAAAAGGGTATGGAGCACTGTGATTACAGGAGACCAGGAGCATTGTGATTACATGGGCAGTGAATATTGTGATGACAGGGGTTCATGGAGCACTGTGATGACAAGTGTCATGGAACATTGTGATGACAGGGTTCATGGAGCATTGTGATGAGAGGGGCCTTGGAGCATTATGATGATAGGCGTCATGGGGTATTGTGATGAGAGTGGTCATAGAACATTGTGATGAAAGGGATCATGGAGCAATGTGATTACAGGGGCCATGGAGCATTTTGAATGCATAGGCCATGGAGCAGTGTGATGACAGGGGTCATGGAGCATTGTGATGAATGTGGTCATAGTTCATTGTGATGATAAGTATCCAGGAACATTGTGATGACATGGATCATGGAGCATTGTGATGACAAGGGCCATGGCGAATTGTGATGACAGGTGTCATGGGGCATTGTGATGACAGTGGTCATCTAGAATTGTGAGGAAAGATAACATGGAGCACTGTGATAACAGGGGCCATGGAGCATTGTGATGACAAAGGCCATGGAGCATTTTGATGACAAGTGTCATGGAGCATTGTGATGAGACGGGCATGGAGCATTATGATGCCAAGAGTTCTGGAGCATTGTGGTGACAAGGGCATGGAGCATTGTGATGACAAGGGCCATGGCCAATTCTGATGACAGGTGTCATCGGGCATTGTGATGACAGAGGTTATCTAGCATTGTGATGAAAAGTACCATGGATCACTGTGATAACAGGGGCCATGGAGCATTGTGATGATAAAGGCCATGGAGCATTTTAATGAAAAGTGTCATGGAGAATTGTGATGAGACGGGCATGGAGCATTATGATGACAAGAGTTCTGGAGCATTGCGTTGACAAGGGAATGGAGCATTGTGATTACAGGGACCATGGAGGAGAGTGATGACATCTGTCATGGAACATTGTGCTGACAGGGGCCATGGAGCATTGTGATGACAGGTATAATGTGGCATTGTAATGACAGTGGTCATAGAGCATTGTGATGAAATGGATCATGGAGCAATGTGATTACAGGGACCATGTAGCATTGCGAATGCATAGGCTATGGAGCATTGTGATGACAGGAGTCAAGGAGCATTGTGATGTAAGTGGTCATGGATCATTGTGATGACAAGTGTCCTGGACCTTTGTGATGACACGTGTCATGGAGCATTGTGATGGCAAGGGCCATGGCGAATTGTGATGACATGTGTCTTGGGGCTTTGTGATGACAGTGGTCATCTAGAATTGTGATAAAAGGTATCATGGAGCACTGTGATGACAGGGGCCATGGAGTATTGTAATGACAAGGCTATGGAACATTGTGATGACAAGTATCATGGAGCTTTGTGATGACACGAGCATTCATCATTATGATGACAAGAGTTCTGGAGAATTGTGATGACAAGGGCATGGAGCATTGTGATTACAGGGTCATGGAGCATTGTGATGACAACTGTCATGGAACATTGTGATGACAGGGTTCATGGAGCATTGTGATTAAAGGGGCCATGGAGCATTTTGATGACAAGGGCAGGCGAACATTTTGATTACATTGGTAATGGAGCATTGTGACGACATGGGCAGGGAACATTGTGAAGACAGGTGTAATGGAACATTGTGATTACAGGGGACATGGAGCATTTTGATGACATGGGCAGGCAACATTGTGATGACAGGTGTCATGGAGCATTGGGATGACAATTGTCATGGAACGTTGTGCTGACAGGGATCATGGAGCATTGTGATGAGACGGTCATTGGAGCATTGTGATGACAGGCGTACTGGAGCCTTCTGAGGAAAGGTGTCATGGGTCATTGTGATTCCAGCGATCATGGAACATTGTGATGACAGTGGTCATGGAGCATTGTAATGACAGGGGCCATGGAGCATTGTGATGACAGGGGTCATAGGGCATTGTGATCACAGGGGCCATGTATAATTGTGATGACAAAGGCCATGGAGCATTGTGATGACAGTTGTCATGGAGCATTGTGACGACAATGGTCATGGAGCATTGTGATGACTGGTATCATGGAGCATTGTTCTGAAAAAGGTCATGGGGCAGTGTAATGACAAGTATCATGGAGGATGTGATGAAAGGAGTCATGGAGCATTGTGATTAAATGGATCATGAGGCATTTTGATGACAAGAGTCATGGAACATTGTGATGACAGGGCTAATGGAGCACTGTGATGACAAGGGCTATTGAGCATTGTGATGACTGGGGTCATGGAGCATTGTGATGAAAGGGGTCATGGATCACTACGATGATATGGGTAATGGAGCATTGTGATGATATGAGCATGGAGCATTCTGATGACAGGTGCCAGGGAGCATGAGAATGACAAGAGCAGGGAACATTGTGATGACAGCAGTCATGGATCATTGTGATGATACCTGTCATGGAACATTGTGCTGACAGGGGCTATAGAGCATTGTGATGACAGGTGTCATGTGGCATTGTGATGACAGTGGTCATAGAGCATTGTGATGACAGGGGTCAAGGAGCATTGAGATGAAAGTCGTCATGGAGCACTGTTATGACACGGGCATGGAGCATTATGATGACGAGAGTTCTGGGGCATTGTGATGACAAGGGTATGGAGCATTGTGATTACAGGGGACCAGGAGCATTGTGATTACATGGGCAGTGAATAATGTGATGACAGGGGTCATGGAGCACTGTGATGACTAGTGTCATGGAACATTGTGATGACAGGGATCATGGAGCATTGTGATGAGAGGGGCCTTGGAGCATTATGATGATAGGCGTCATGGGGCATTGTGATGACAGCGGTCTTGGAGCATTGTGATGAAAGGGATCATGGAGCAATGTGATTACAGGAGCCATGGAGCATTGTGAATGCATAGGCCATGGAGCAATGAAATGACAGGGGTCAAGGAGCATTGTGATGTAAGTTGTCATGGAGCATTGTGATGACTATTGTCCATGAATATTGTGATGACATGGTTCATGGATCATTGTGATGACAGGTGTCATGTGGAATTGTGATGAGAGCGGTCATGTAGAATTGTGATGAAAGGTATCAGGGAGGACTATGATGACAGGGGACGTGGAGCACTGTGATGACAGTGGTCATCTAGAATTGTGACGAAATATACCAGGGAGCATTGTGATGACAGGGGTCATGGATCACCGCAATTATAGGGGCCATGGAGCATTGTGAATACAAAGATCATGGAGCATTGAGATGACAGGGGTCATGGATCATTGTGATGACAAGGGTCCTGGAACCTTGTGATGACACGGTTCATGGAGCATTGTGATGACAAGGTTCTTCAAGCATTGTGATGACACGGGCATGGAGCATTGTGTTGAAAGGGGCATGGAGCATTGTGACGACAATGGTCATGGAGCATTGTGATGACTGGTATCATGGAGCATTGTTCTGAAAGAGGTTATGGGGCAGTGTAATGACAAGTATCATGGGAGATGTGATGAAAGGAGTCATGGAGCACTGTGATTAAATGGATCATGAGGCGTTTTGATGACAAGAGTCATGGAACATTGTGATGACAGGGCTAATGGAGCATTGTGATGACAAGGGCTATGGAGCATTGTGATGACTGTGTTCATGGAGCATTGTGATGAAAGGGGTCATGGATCACTACGATGACAGGGGTAATGGAGCATTGTGATGATATGGGCATGGAGCATTGTGATGACAGGAGCCATGGAGCATTGTGAATGCATAGGCCATGGAGCAATGAAATGACAGGGGTCAAGGAGCATTGTGATGTAAGTTGCCATGGAGCATTGTGATGACAAGTGTCCATGAACATTGTGATGACATGGTTCATGGAGCATTGTGATGACAAGTGCCATGGCGAATTGTGATGACAGGTGTCATGGGGCATTGTGATGACAGTGGTCATGTAGAATTGTAATGAAAGGTATCATGGAGGACTCTGACGACAGGGGCTGTGGAGCACTGTGATGACAGTGGTCATCTAGAATTGTGATGAAATATACCAGGGAGGATTGTGATGACAGGGGTCATGGTTCACCACAATTATAGGGGCCATGGAGCATTGTGAATGCAAAGATCATGGAGCATTGAGATGACAGGGGTCATGGATCATTGTGATAAAAAGGGTCCTGGAACCTTGTGATGACACGGTTCATGGAGCATTGTGATGACAAGGTTCTTCAAGCATTGTGATGACACGGGCATGGAGCATTATGATGACAAGAGTTCTGGAGTATTGTGATGAAAAGGGTATGGAGCACTGTGATTACAGGGGACCAGGAGCATTGTGATGACATGGGCAGTGAATATTGTGATGTCTGGGGTTCATGGAGCACTGTGATGACAAGTGTCATGGAACATTGTGATGACAGGGTTCATGGAGCATTGTGATGAGAAGGGCCTTGGAGCATTATGATGATAGGCGTCATGGGGTATTGTGATGAGAGTGGTCATAGAACATTGTGATGAAAGGGATCATGGAGCAATGTGATTACAGGGGCCATGGAGCATTTTGAATGCATAGGCCATGGAGCAGTGTGATGACAGGGGTCATGGAGCATTGTGATGAATGTGGTCATAGTTCATTGTGATGATAAGTGTCCAGAAACATTGTGATGACATGGATCATGGAGCATTGTGATGACAAGGGCCATGGCGAATTGTGATGAGAGGTGTCATGGGGCCTTGTGATGACAGTGGTCATCTAGAATTGTGATGAAAGGTAACATGGAGCACTATGATAACAGGGGCCATGGAGCATTGTGATGACAAAGGCCATGGAGCATTTTGATGACAAGTGTCATGGAGCATTGTGATGAGACGGCCATGGAGCATTATGATGCCCAGAGTTCTGGAGCATTGTGGTGACAATGGCATGGAGCATTGTGATGACAAGGGCCATGGCCAATTCTGATGACAGGTGTCCTCGGGCATTGTGATGACAGAGGTTATCTAGCATTGTGATGAAAGGTACCATGGATCACTGTGATAACAGGGTCCATGGAGCATTGTGATGATAAAGGCCATGGAGCATTTTAATGAAAAGTGTCATGGAGAATTGTGAAGAGACGGGCATGGAGCATTATGATGACAAGAGTTCTGGAGCATTGCGTTGACAAGGGAATGGAGCATTGTGATTACAGGGACCTTGGAGGAGAGTGATGACATCTGTCATGGAACATTGTGCTGACAGGGGCCATGGAGCATTGTGATGACAGGTATAATGTGGCATTGTAATGACAGTGGTCATAGAGCATTGTGATGAAATGGATCATGGAGCAATGTGATTACAGGGACCATGTAGCATTGCGAATGCATAGGCTATGGAGCATTGTGATGACAGGAGTCAAGGAGCATTGTGATGTAAGTGGTCATGGATCATTGTGATGACAAGTGTCCTGGACCACAGTGATGACACGGGTCATGGAGCATTGTGATGGCAAGGGCCATGGCGAATTGTGATGACATGTGTCTTGGGGCATTGTGATGACAGTGGTCATCTAGAATTGTGATAAAAGGTATCATGGAGCACTGTGATGACAGGGGCCATGGAGTATTGTAATGACAAGGCCATGGAACATTGTGATGACAAGTATCATGGAGCTTTGTGATGACACGAGCATTCATCATTATGATGACAAGAGTTCTGGAGCATTGTGATGACAAGGGCATGGAGCATTGTGATTACAGGGTCATGGAGCATTGTGATGACAACTGTCATGAAACATTGTGATGACAGGGTTCATGGAGCATTGTGATTAAAGGGGCCATGGAGCATTTTGATGACAAGGGCAGGCGAACATTTTGATTACATTGGTAATGGAGCATTGTGATGACATGGGCAGGGAACATTGTGAAGACAGGTGTAATGGAACATTGTGATTACAGGGGACATGGAGCATTTTGATGACATGGGCAGGCAACATTGTGATGACAGGTGTCATGGAGCATTGGGATGACAATTGTCATGGAACGTTGTGCTGACAGGGATCATGGAGCATTGTGATGAGACGGTCATTGGAGCATTGTGATGACAGGCGTACTGGAGCCTTCTGAGGAAAGGTGTCATGGGTCATTGTGATTACAGCGATCATGGAACATTGTGATGACAGTGGTCATGGAGCATTGTAATGACAGGGGCCATGGAGCATTGTGATGACAGGGGTCATGGGGCATTGTGATGACAGTGGTCATGGAGCATTGTGATGAAAGGGGTCATGGAGCACTGTGATCACAGGGGCCATGTATAATTGTGATGACAAAGGCCATGGAGCATTGTGATGACAGTTGTCATGGAGCATTGTGTTGAAAGGGGCATGGAGCATTGTGACGACAACGGTCATGGAGCATTGTGATGACTGGTATCATGGAGCATTGTTCTGAAAAAGGTCATGGGGCAGTGTAATGACAAGTATCATGGAGGATGTGATGAAAGGAGTCATGGAGCATTGTGATTAAATGGATCATGAGGCATTTTGATGACAAGAGTCATGGAACATTGTGATGACAGGGCTAATGGAGCATTGTGATGACAAGGGCTATGGAGCATTGTGATGACTGGGGTCATGGAGCATTGTGATGAAAGGGGTCATGGATCACTACGATGACATGGGTAATGGAGCATTGTGATGATATGAGCATGGAGCATTGTGATGACAGGGGCCAGGGAGCATTGAGATGACAAGGGCAGGGAAAATTGTGATGACAGCAGTCATGGATCATTGTGATGATACCTGTCATGGAACATTGTGCTGACAGGGGCTATAGAGCATTGTGATGACAGGTGTCATGTGGCATTGTGATGACAGTGGTCATAGAGCATTGTGATGACAGGGGTCAAGGAGCATTATGATGAATGTGGTCATGGAGCATTGTGATGACACGGGCATGGAGCATTATGTTGACAAGGGTTCTGGAGCATTGTGATGACAAGGGTATGGAGCATTGTGATTACAGGGGACCAGGAGCATTGTGATTACATGGGCAGAGAATATTGTGATGACAGGGGTCATTGAGCACTGTGGTGACTAGTGTCATGGAACATTGTGATGACAGGGATCATGGAGCATTGTGATGAGAGGGGCCTTGGAGCATTATGATGACAGGCGTCATGGGGCATTGTGATGACAGCGGTCTTAGAGCATTGTGATGAAAGGGATCATGGAGCAATGTGATTACAGGAGCCATGGAGCATTGTGAATGCATAGGCCATGGAGCAATGAAATGACAGGGGTCAAGGAGCATTGTGATGTAAGTTGTCATGGAGCATTGTGATGACTATTGTCCATGAACATTGTGATGACATGGTTCATGGAGCATTGTGATGACAGGTGTCATGTGGAATTGTGATGAGAGCGGTCATATAGAATTGTGATGAATGGTATCAGGGAGGACTCTGATGACAGGGGTCGTGGGGCACTCTGATGACAGTGGTCATCTAGAATTGTGATGAAATATACCAGGGAGCATTGTGATGACAAGGTCATGGATCACCGCAATTATAGGGGCCATGGAGCATTGTGTATACAAAGATCATGGAGCATTGAGATGACAGGGGTCATGGATCATTGTGATAATAAGGGTCCTGGAACCTTGTGATGACACGGTTCATGGAGCATTGTGATGACAAGGTTCTGCAAGCATTGTGATGACACGGGCATGGAACATTATGATGACAAGAGTTCTGGAGCATTGTGATGACAAGGGTATGGAGCATTGTGATTACAGGGGACCAGGAGCATTGTGATTACATGGGCAGTGAATATTGTGATGACAGGGGTCATGGAGCACTGTGATGACTAGTGTCATGGAACATTGTGATGACAGGGATCATGGAGCATTGTGATGAGAGGGGCCTTAGAGCATTATGATGATAGGCGTCATGGGGCATTGTGATGACAGCGGTCTTGGAGCATTGTGATGAAAGGGATCGTGGAGCAATGTGCTTACAGGAGCCATGGAGCATTGTGAATGCATAGGCCATGGAGCAATGAAATGACAGGGGTCAAGGAGCATTGTGATGTAAGTTGTCATGGAGCATTGTGATGACAAGTGTCCATGAACATTGTGATGACATGGTTCATGGAGCATTGTGATGACAAGTGCCATGGCGAATTGTGATGACAGGTGTCATGGGGCATTGTGATGACAGTGGTCATGTAGAATTGTAATGAAAGGTATCATGGAGGACTCTGACGACAGGGGCCGTGGAGCACTGTGATGACAGTGGTCATCTAGAATTGTGATGAAATATACCAGGGAGCATTGTGATGACAGGGGTCATGGATCACCGCAATTATAGGGGCCATGGAGCATTGTGAATACAAAGATCATGGAGCATTGAGATGACAGGGGTCATGGATCATTGTGATGACAAGGGTCCTGGAACCTTGTGAGGACACGGTTCATGGAGCATTGTGATGACAAGGTTCTTCAAGCATTGTGATGACACGGGCATGGAGCATTATGATGACAAGAGTTCTGGAGCATTGTGATGAAAAGGGTATGGAGCACTGTGATTACAGGAGACCAGGAGCATTGTAATTACATGGGCAGTGAATATTGTGATGACAGGGGTTCATGGAGCACTGTGATGGCAAGTGTCATGGAACATTGTGATGACAGGGTTCATGGAGCATTGTGATGAGAGGGGCCTTGGAGCATTATGATGATACGCGTCATGGGGCCTTGTGATGACAGCGGTCTTGGAGCATTGTGATGAAAGGGATCATGGAGCAATGTGATTACAGGGGCCATGGAGCATTTTGAATGCATAGGCCATGGAGCAGTGTGATGACAGGGGTCATGGAGCATTGTGATGAATGTGGTCATAGTTCATTGTGATGATAAGTGTCCAGGAACATTGTGATGACATGGATCATGGAGCATTGTGATGACAAGGGCCATGGCGAATTGTGATGAGAGGTGTCATGGGGCCTTGTGATGACAGTGGTCATCTAGAATTGTGATGAAAGGTAACATGGAGCACGATGATAACAGGGGCCATGGAGCATTGTGATGACAAAGGCCATGGAGCATTTTGATGACAAGTGTCATGGAGCATTGTGATGAGACGGGCATGGAGCATTATGATGCCCAGCGTTCTGGAGCATTGTGGTGACAAGGGCATGGAGCATTGTGATGACAAGGGCCATGGCCAATTCTGATGACAGGTGTCATCGGGCATTGTGATGACAGAGGTTATCTAGCATTGTGATGAAAGGTACCATGGATCTCTGTGATAACAGGGGCCATGGAGCATTGTGATGATAAAGGCCATGGAGCATTTTAATGAAAAGTGTCATGGAGAATTGTGATGAGACGGGCATGGAGCATTATGATGACAAGAGTTCTGGAGCATTGCGTTGACAACGGAATGGAGCATTGTGATTACAGGGACCATGGAGGAGAGTGATGACATCTGTCATGGAACATTGTGCTGACAGGGGCCATGGAGCATTGTGATGACAGGTATAATGTGGCATTGTAATGACAGTGGTCATAGAGCATTGTGATGAAATGGATCATGGAGCAATGTGATTACAGAGACCATGTAGCATTGCGAATGCATAGGCTATGGAGCATTGTGATGACAGGAGTCAAGGAGCATTGTGATGTAAGTGCTCATGGATCATTGTGATGACAAGTGTCCTGGACCACAGTGATGACACGGGTCATGGAGCATTGTGATGGCAAGGGCCATGGCGAATTGTGATGACATGTGTCTTGGGGCATTGTGATGACAGTGGTCATCTAGAATTGTGATAAAAGGTATCATGGAGCACTGTGATGACAGGGGCCATGGAGTATTGTAATGACAAGGCCATGGAACATTGTGATGACAAGTATCATGGAGCTTTGTGATGACATGAGCATTCATCATTATGATGACAAGAGTTCTGGAGCATTGTGATGACAAGGGCATGGAGCATTGTGATTACAGGGTCATGGAGCGTTGTGATGACAACTGTCATGGAACATTGTGATGACAGGGTTCATGGAGCATTGTGATTAAAGGGGCCATGGAGCATTTTGATGACAAGGGCAGGCGAACATTTTGATTACATTGGTAATGGAGCATTTTGATGACATGGGCAGGCAACATTGTGATGACAGGTGTCATGGAGCATTGTGTTGACAATTGTCATGGAACATTGTGCTGACAGGGATCATGGAGCATTGTGATGAGACGGTCATTGGAGCATTGTGATGACAGGCGTACTGGAGCCTTCTGAGGAAAGGTGTCATGAGTCATTGTGATTACAGCGATCATGGAACATTGTGAATGACAGTGGTCATGGAGCATTGTAACGACAGGGGCCATGGAGCATTGTGATGACAGGGGTCATGGGGCATTGTGATGACAGTGGTCATGGAGCATTGTGATGAAAGGGGTCATGGAGCATTTTGATGACAAGGGCAGGCGAACATTTTGATTACATTCGTAATGGAGCATTGTGATGACATGGGCAGGGAACATTGTGAAGACAGGTGTAATGGAACATTGTGATTACAGGGGACATGGAGCATTTTGATGACATGGGCAGGCAACATTGTGATGACAGGTGTCATGGAGCATTGTGATGACAATTGTCATGGAACGTTGTGCTGACAGGGATCATGGAGCATTGTGATGAGACGGTCATTGGAGCATTGTGATGACAGGCGTACTGGAGCCTTCTGAGGAAAGGTGTCATGGGTCATTGTGATTCCAGCGATCATGGAACATTGTGATGACAGTGGTCATGGAGCATTGTAATGACAGGGGCCATGGAGCATTGTGATGACAGGGGTCATGGGGCATTGTGATAACAGTGGTCATGGAGCATTGTGATGAAAGGGGTCATGGAGCACTGTGATCACAGGGGCCATGTATAATTGTGATGACAAAGGCCAAGGAGCATTGTGATGACAGTTGTCATGGAGCATTGTGTTGAAAGGGGCATGGAGCATTGTGACGACAATGGTCATGGAGCATTGTGATGACTGGTATCATGGAGCATTGTTCTGAAAAAGGTCATGGGGCAGTGTAATGACAAGTATCATGGAGGATGTGATGAAAGGAGTCATGGAGCATTGTGATTAAATGGATCATGAGGCATTTTGATGACAAGAGTCATGGAACATTGTGATGACAGGGCTAATGGAACATTGTGATGACAAGGGCTATGGAGCATTGTGATGACTGGGGTCATGGAGCATTGTGATGAAAGGGGTCATGGATCACTACGATGACATGGGTAATGGAGCATTGTGATGATATGAGCATGGAGCATTGTGATGACAGGGGCCAGGGAGCATTGAGATGACAAGGGCAGGGAAAATTGTGATGACAGCAGTCATGGATCATTGTGATGATACATGTCATGGAACATTGTGCTGACAGGGGCTATAGAGCATTGTGATGACAGGTGTCATGTGGCATTGTGATGACAGGGGTCAAGGAGCATTGTGATGAAAGTGGTCATGGAGCATTGTGATGACACGGGCATGGAGCATTATGATGACAAGGGTTCTGGAGCATTGTGATGACAAGGGTATGGAGCATTGTGATTACAGGGGAACAGGAGCATTGTGATTACATGGGCAGTGAATATTGTGATGACAGGGGTCATGGAGCACTGTGATGACTAGTGTCATGGAACATTGTGATGACAGGGATCATGGAGCATTGTGATGAGAGGGGCCTTGGAGCATTATGATGACAGGTGTCATGGGGCATTGTGATGACAGCGGTCTTAGAGCATTGTGATGAAAGGGATCATGAAGCAATGTGATTACAGGAGCCATGGAGCATTGTGAATGCATAGGCCATGGAGCAATGAAATGACAGGGGTCAAGGAGCATTGTGATGTAAGTTGTCATGGAACATTGTGATGACTAATGTCCATGAACATTGTGATGACATGGGTCATGGAGCATTGTGATGACAGGTGTCATGTGGAATTGTGATGAGAGCGGTCATATAGAATTGTGATGAAAGGTATCAGGGAGGACTCTGATGACAGGGGTCGTGGGGCACTCTGATGACAGTGGTCATCTAGAATTGTGATGAAATATACCAGGGAGCATTGTGATGACAAGGGTCATGGATCACCGCAATTATAGGGGCCATGGAGCATGGTGAATACAAAGATCATGGAGCATTGAGATGACTTGGGTCATGGATCATTGTGATAAAAAGGGTCCTGGAAACTTGTGATGACACGGTTCATGGAGCATTGTGATGACAAGGTTCTTCAAGCATTGTGATGACACGGGCATGGAGCATTATGATGACAAGAGCTCTGGAGCATTGTGATGACAAGGGTATGGAGCATTGTGATTACAGGGGACCAGGAGCATTGTGATTACATGGGCAGTGAATATTGTGATGACAGGGTTCATGGAGCACTGTGATGACTAGTGTCATGGAACATTGTGATGACAGGGATCATGGAGCATTGTGATGAGAGGGGCCTTAGAGCATTATGATGATAGGCGTCATGGGGCATTGTGATGACAGCGGTCTTGGAGCATTGTGATGAAAGGGATCATGGAGCAATGTGCTTACAGGAGCCATGGAGCATTGTGAATGCATAGGCCATGGAGCAATGAAATGACAGGGGTCAAGGAGCATTGTGATGTAAGTTGTCATGGAGCATTGTGATGACAAGTGCCTTGGCGAATTGTGATGAGAGGTGTCATGGGGCATTGTGATGACAGTGGTCATCTAGAATTGTAATGAAAGGTAACATGGAGCACTGTGATAACAGGGGCCATGGAGCATTGTGATGACAAAGGCCGTGGAGCATTTTGATGACAAGTGTCATGGAGCATTGTGATGAGACGGGCATGGAGCATTATGATGCCAAGAGTTCTGGAGCATTGTGGTGACAAGGGCATGGAGCATTGTGATGACAAGGGCCATGGCCAATTCTGATGACAGGTGTCATCGGGCATTGTGATGACAGAGGTTATCTAGCATTGTGATGAAAGGTACCATGGATCACTGTGATAACAGGGGCCATGGAGCATTGTGATGATAAAGGCCATGGAGCATTTTAATGAAAAGTGTCAAGGAGAATTGTGATGAGACGGGCATGGAGCATTATGATGACAAGAGTTCTGGAGCATTGCGTTGACAAGGGAATGGAGCATTGTGATTACAGGGACCATGGAGGAGAGTGATGACATCTGTCATGGAACATTGTGCTGACAGGGGCCATGGAGCATTGTGATGACAGGTATAATGTGGCATTGTAATGACAGGGGTCATAGAGCATTGTGATGAAATGGATCATGGAGCAATGTGATTACAGGGACCATGTAGCATTGCGAATGCATAGGCTATGGAGCATTGTGATGACAGGAGTCAAGGAGCATTGTGATGTAAATGGTCATGGATCATTGTGATGACAAGTGTCCTGGACCATTGTGATGACACGTGTCATGGAGCATTGTGATGGCAAGGGCCATGGCGAATTGTGATGACATGTGTCTTGGGGCTTTGTGATGACAGTGGTCATCTAGAATTGTGATAAAAGGTATCATGGAGCACTGTGATGACAGGGGCCATGGAGTATTGTAATGACAAGGCCATGGAACATTGTGATGACAAGTATCATGGAGCTTTGTGATGACACGAGCATTCATCATTATGATGACAAGAGTTCTGGAGCATTGTGATGACAAGGGCATGGAGCATTGTGATTGCAGGGTCATGGAGCATTGTGATGACAACTGTCATGGAACATTGTGATGACAGGGTTCATGGAGCATTGTGATTAAAGGGGCCATGGAGCATTTTGATGACAAGGGCAGGCGAACATTTTGATTACATTGGTAATGGAGCATTGTGATGACATGGGCAGGGAACATTGTGAAGACAGGTGTAATGGAACATTGTGATTACAGGGGACATGGAGCATTTTGATGACATGGGCAGGCAACATTGTGATGACAGGTGTCATGGAGCATTGTGATGACAATTGTCATGGAACGTTGTGCTGACAGGGATCATGGAGCATTGTGATGAGACGGTCATTGGAGCATTGTGATGACAGGCGTACTGGAGCCTTCTGAGGAAAGGTGTCATGGGTCATTGTGATTCCAGCGATCATGGAACATTGTGATGACAGTGGTCATGGAGCATTGTAATGACAGGGGCCATGGAGCATTGTGATGACAGGGGTCATAGGGCATTGTGATCACAGGGGCCATGTATAATTGTGATGACAAAGGCCATGGAGCATTGTGATGACAGTTGTCATGGAGCATTGTGACGACAATGGTCATGGAGCATTGTGATGACTGGTATCATGGAGCATTGTTCTGAAAAAGGTCATGGGGCAGTGTAATGACAAGTATCATGGAGGATGTGATGAAAGGAGTCATGGAGCATTGTGATTAAATGGATCATGAGGCATTTTGATGACAAGAGTCATGGAACATTGTGATGACAGGGCTAATGGAGCACTGTGATGACAAGGGCTATAGAGCATTGTGATGACTGGGGTCATGGAGCATTGTGATGAAAGGGGTCATGGATCACTACGATGATATGGGTAATGGAGCATTGTGATGATATGAGCATGGAGCATTCTGATGACAGGTGCCAGGGAGCATGAGAATGACAAGAGCAGGGAACATTGTGATGACAGCAGTCATGGATCATTGTGATGATACCTGTCATGGAACATTGTGCTGACAGGGGCTATAGAGCATTGTGATGACAGGTGTCATGTGGCATTGTGATGACAGTGGTCATAGAGCATTGTGATGACAGGGGTCAAGGAGCATTGAGATGAAAGTCGTCATGGAGCACTGTTATGACACGGGCATGGAGCATTATGATGACGAGAGTTCTGGGGCATTGTGATGACAAGGGTATGGAGCATTGTGATTACAGGGGACCAGGAGCATTGTGATTACATGGGCAGTGAATAATGTGATGACAGGGGTCATGGAGCACTGTGATGACTAGTGTCATGGAACATTGTGATGACAGAGATCATGGAGCATTGTGATGAGAGGGGCCTTGGAGCATTATGATGATAGGCGTCATGGGGCATTGTGATGACAGCGGTCTTGGAGCATTGTGATGAAAGGGATCATGGAGCAATGTGATTACAGGAGCCATGGAGCATTGTGAATGCATAGGCCATGGAGCAATGAAATGACAGGGGTCAAGGAGCATTGTGATGTAAGTTGTCATGGAGCATTGTGATGACTATTGTCCATGAATATTGTGATGACATGGTTCATGGATCATTGTGATGACAGGTGTCATGTGGAATTGTGATGAGAGCTGTCATATAGAATTGTGATGAAAGGTATCAGGGAGGACTATGATGACAGGGGACGTGGAGCACTGTGATGACAGTGGTCATCTAGAATTGTGATGAAATATACCAGGGAGCATTGAGATGACAGGGGTCATGGATCACCGCAATTATAGGGGCCATGGAGCATTGTGAATACAAAGATCATGGAGCATTGAGATGACAGGGGTCATGGATCATTGTGATGACAAGGGTCCTGGAACCTTGTGATGACACGGTTCATGGAGCATTGTGATGACAAGGTTCTTCAAGCATTGTGATGACACGGGCATGGAGCATTGTGTTGAAAGGGGCATGGAGCATTGTGACGACAATTGTCATGGAGCATTGTGATGACTGGTATCATGGAGCATTGTTGTGAAAGAGGTTATGGGGCAGTGTAATGACAAGTATCATGGGAGATGTGATGAAAGGAGTCATGGAGCATTGTGATTAAATGGATCATGAGGCGTTTTGATGACAAGAGTCATGGAACATTGTGATGACAGGGCTAATGGAGCATTGTGATGACAAGGGCTATGGAGCATTGTGATGACTGTGGTCATGGAGCATTGTGATGAAAGGGGTCATGGATCACTACGATGACAGGGGTAATGGAGCATTGTGATGATATGGGCATGGAGCATTGTGATGAGAGGAGCCATGGAGCATTGTGAATGCATAGGCCATGGAGCAATGAAATGACAGGGGTCAAGGAGCATTGTGATGTAAGTTGTCATGGAGCATTGTGATGACAAGTGTCCATGAACATTGTGATGACATGGTTCATGGAGCATTGTGATGACAAGTGCCATGGCGAATTGTGATGACAGGTGTCATGGGGCATTGTGATGACAGTGGTCATGTAGAATTGTAATGAAAGGTATCATGGAGGACTCTGACGACAGGGGCCGTGGAGCACTGTGATGACAGTGGTCATCTAGAATTGTGATGAAATATACCAGGGAGCATTGTGATGACAGGGGTCATGGATCACCGCAATTATAGGGGCCATGGAGCATTGTGAATACAAAGATCATGGAGCATTGAGATGACAGGGGTCATGGATCATTGTGATGACAAGGGTCCTGGAACCTTGTGATGACACGGTTCATGGAGCATTGTGATGACAAGGTTCTTCAAGCATTGTGATGACATGGGCATGGAGCATTATGATGACAAGAGTTCTGGAGCATTGTGATGAAAAGGGTATGGAGCACTGTGATTACAGGAGACCAGGAGCATTGTGATTACATGGGCAGTGAATATTGTGATGACAGGGGTTCATGGAGCACTGTGATGACAAGTGTCATGGAACATTGTGATGACAGGGTTCATGGAGCATTGTGATGAGAGGGGCCTTGGAGCATTATGATGATACGCGTCATGGGGCCTTGTGATGACAGCGGTCTTGGAGCATTGTGATGAAAGGGATCATGGAGCAATGTGATTACAGGGGCCATGGAGCATTTTGAATGCATAGGCCATGGAGCAGTGTGATGACAGGGGTCATGGAGCATTGTGATGAATGTGGTCATAGTTCATTGTGATGATAAGTGTCCAGAAACATTGTGATGACATGGATCATGGAGCATTGTGATGACAAGGGCCATGGCGAATTGTGATGAGAGGTGTCATGGGGCCTTGTGATGACAGTGGTCATCTAGAGTTGTGATGAAAGGTAACATGGAGCACTATGATAACAGGGGCCATGGAGCATTGTGATGACAAAGGCCATGGAGCATTTTGATGACAAGTGTCATGGAGCATTGTGATGAGACGGGCATGGAGCATTATGATGCCCAGAGTTCTGGAGCATTGTGGTGACAATGGCATGGAGCATTGTGATGACAAGGGCCATGGCCAATTCTGATGACAGGTGTCCTCGGGCATTGTGATGACAGAGGTTATCTAGCATTGTGATGAAAGGTACCATGGATCACTGTGATAACAGGGTCCATGGAGCATTGTGATGATAAAGGCCATGGAGCATTTTAATGAAAAGTGTCATGGAGAATTGTGAAGAGACGGGCATGGAGCATTATGATGACAAGAGTTCTGGAGCATTGCGTTGACAAGGGAATGGAGCATTGTGATTACAGGGACCTTGGAGGAGAGTGATGACATCTGTCATGGAACATTGTGCTGACAGGGGCCATGGAGCATTGTGATGACAGGTATAATGTGGCATTGTAATGACAGTGGTCATAGAGCATTGTGATGAAATGGATCATGGAGCAATGTGATTACAGGGACCATGTAGCATTGCGAATGCATAGGCTATGGAGCATTGTGATGACAGGAGTCAAGGAGCATTGTGATGTAAGTGGTCATGGATCATTGTGATGACAAGTGTCCTGGACCACAGTGATGACACGGGTCATGGAGCATTGTGATGGCAAGGGCCATGGCGAATTGTGATGACATGTGTCTTGGGGCATTGTGATGACAGTGGTTATCTAGAATTGTGATAAAAGGTATCATGGAGCACTGTGATGACAGGGGCCATGGAGTATTGTAATGACAAGGCCATGGAACATTGTGATGACAAGTATCATGGAGCTTTGTGATGACACGAGCATTCATCATTATGATGACAAGAGTTCTGGAGCATTGTGATGACAAGGGCATGGAGCATTGTGATTACAGGGTCATGGAGCATTGTGATGACAACTGTCATGAAACATTGTGATGACAGGGTTCATGGAGCATTGTGATTAAAGGGGCCATGGAGCATTTTGATGACAAGGGCAGGCGAACATTTTGATTACATTGGTAATGGAGCATTGTGATGACATGGGCAGGGAACATTGTGAAGACAGGTGTAATGGAACATTGTGATTACAGGGGACATGGAGCATTTTGATGACATGGGCAGGCAACATTGTGATGACAGGTGTCATGGAGCATTGGGATGACAATTGTCATGGAACGTTGTGCTGACAGGGATCATGGAGCATTGTGATGAGACGGTCATTGGAGCATTGTGATGACAGGCGTACTGGAGCCTTCTGAGGAAAGGTGTCATGGGTCATTGTGATTACAGCGATCATGGAACATTGTGATGACAGTGGTCATGGAGCATTGTAATGACAGGGGCCATGGAGCATTGTGATGACAGGGGTCATGGGGCATTGTGATGACAGTGGTCATGGAGCATTGTGATGAAAGGGGTCATGGAGCACTGTGATCACAGGGGCCATGTATAATTGTGATGACAAAGGCCATGGAGCATTGTGATGACAGTTGTCATGGAGCATTGTGTTGAAAGGGGCATGGAGCATTGTGACGACAACGGTCATGGAGCATTGTGATGACTGGTATCATGGAGCATTGTTCTGAAAAAGGTCATGGGGCAGTGTAATGACAAGTATCATGGAGGATGTGATGAAAGGAGTCATGGAGCATTGTGATTAAATGGATCATGAGGCATTTTGATGACAAGAGTCATGGAACATTGTGATGACAGGGCTAATGGAGCATTGTGATGACAAGGGCTATGGAGCATTGTGATGACTGGGGTCATGGAGCATTGTGATGAAAGGGGTCATGGATCACTACGATGACATGGGTAATGGAGCATTGTGATGATATGAGCATGGAGCATTGTGAAGACAGGGGCCAGGGAGCATTGAGATGACAAGGGCAGGGAAAATTGTGATGACAGCAGTCATGGATCATTGTGATGATACCTGTCATGGAACATTGTGCTGACAGGGGCTATAGAGCATTGTGATGACAGGTGTCATGTGGCATTGTGATGACAGTGGTCATAGAGCATTGTGATGACAGGGGTCAAGGAGCATTGTGATGAATGTGGTCATGGAGCATTGTGATGACACGGGCATGGAGCATTATGTTGACAAGGGTTCTGGAGCATTGTGATGACAAGGGTATGGAGCATTGTGATTACAGGGGACCAGGAACATTGTGATTACATGGGCAGTGAATATTGTGATGACAGGGGTCATTGAGCACTGTGATGACTAGTGTCATGGAACATTGTGATGACAGGGATCATGGAGCATTGTGATGAGAGGGGCCTTGGAGCATTATGATGACAGGCGTCATGGGGCATTGTGATGACAGCGGTCTTAGAGCATTGTGATGAAAGGGATCATGGAGCAATGTGATTACAGGAGCCATGGAGCATTGTGAATGCATAGGCCATGGAGCAATGAAATGACAGGGGTCAAGGAGCATTGTGATGTAAGTTGTCATGGAGCATTGTGATGACTATTGTCCATGAACATTGTGATGACATGGTTCATGGAGCATTGTGATGACAGGTGTCATGTGGAATTGTGATGAGAGCGGTCATATAGAATTGTGATGAATGGTATCAGGGAGGACTCTGATGACAGGGGTCGTGGGGCACTGTGATGACAGTGGTCATCTAGAATTGTGATGAAATATACCAGGGAGCATTGTGATGACAAGGTCATGGATCACCGCAATTATAGGGGCCATGGAGCATTGTGTATACAAAGATCATGGAGCATTGAGATGACAGGGGTCATGGATCATTGTGATAATAAGGGTCCTGGAACCTTGTGATGACACGGTTCATGGAGCACTGTGATGACAAGGTTCTTCAAGCATTGTGATGACACGGGCATGGAACATTATGATGACAAGAGTTCTGGAGCATTGTGATGACAAGGGTATGGAGCATTGTGATTACAGGGGACCAGGAGCATTGTGATTACATGGGCAGTGAATATTGTGATGACAGGGGTCATGGAGCACTGTGATGACTAGTGTCATGGAACATTGTGATGACAGGGATCATGGAGCATTGTGATGAGAGGGGCCTTAGAGCATTATGATGATAGGCGTCATGGGGCATTGTGATGACAGCGGTCTTGGAGCATTGTGATGAAAGGGATCGTGGAGCAATGTGCTTACAGGAGCCATGGAGCATTGTGAATGCATAGGCCATGGAGCAATGAAATGACAGGGGTCAAGGAGCATTGTGATGTAAGTTGTCATGGAGCATTGTGATGACAAGTGTCCATGAACATTGTGATGACATGGTTCATGGAGCATTGTGATGACAAGTGCCATGGCGAATTGTGATGACAGGTGTCATGGGGCATTGTGATGACAGTGGTCATGTAGAATTGTAATGAAAGGTATCATGGAGGACTCTGACGACAGGGGCCGTGGAGCACTGTGATGACAGTGGTCATCTAGAATTGTGATGAAATATACCAGGGAGCATTGTGATGACAGGGGTCATGGATCACCGCAATTATAGGGGCCATGGAGCATTGTGAATACAAAGATCATGGAGCATTGAGATGACAGGTGTCATGGATCATTGTGATGACAAGGGTCCTGGAACCTTGTGAGGACACGGTTCATGGAGCATTGTGATGACAAGGTTCTTCAAGCATTGTGATGACACGGGCATGGAGCATTATGATGACAAGAGTTCTGGAGCATTGTGATGAAAAGGGTATGGAGCACTGTGATTACAGGAGACCAGGAGCATTGTGATTACATGGGCAGTGAATATTGTGATGACAGGGGTTCATGGAGCACTGTGATGACAAGTGTCATGGAACATTGTGATGACAGGGTTCATGGAGCATTGTGACGAGAGGGGCCTTGGAGCATTATGATGATACGCGTCATGGGGTCTTGTGATGGCAGCGGTCTTGGAGCATTGTGATGAAAGGGATCATGGAGCAATGTGATTACAGGGGCCATGGAGCATTTTGAATGCATAGGCCATGGAGCAGTGTGATGACAGGGGTCATGGAGCATTGTGATGAATGTGGTCATAGTTCATTGTGATGATAAGTGTCCAGGAACATTGTGATGACATGGATCATGGAGCATTGTGATGACAAGGGCCATGGCGAATTGTGATGAGAGGTGTCATGGGGCCTTGTGATGACAGTGGTCATCTAGAATTGTGATGAAAGGTAACATGGAGCACGATGATAACAGGGGCCATGGAGCATTGTGATGACAAAGGCCATGGAGCATTTTGATGACAAGTGTCATGGAGCATTGTGATGAGACGGGCATGGAGCATTATGATGCCCAGCGTTCTGGAGCATTGTGGTGACAAGGGCATGGAGCATTGTGATGACAAGGGCCATGGCCAATTCTGATGACAGGTGTCATCGGGCATTGTGATGACAGAGGTTATCTAGCATTGTGATGAAAGGTACCATGGATCTCTGTGATAACAGGGGCCATGGAGCATTGTGATGATAAAGGCCATGGAGCATTTTAATGAAAAGTGTCATGGAGAATTGTGATGAGACGGGCATGGAGCATTATGATGACAAGAGTTCTGGAGCATTGCGTTGACAACGGAATGGAGCATTGTGATTACAGGGACCATGGAGGAGAGTGATGACATCTGTCATGGAACATTGTGCTGACAGGGGCCATGGAGCATTGTGATGACAGGTATAATGTGGCATTGTAATGACAGTGGTCATAGAGCATTGTGATGAAATGGATCATGGAGCAATGTGATTACAGAGACCATGTAGCATTGCGAATGCATAGGCTATGGAGCATTGTGATGACAGGAGTCAAGGAGCATTGTGATGTAAGTGCTCATGGATCATTGTGATGACAAGTGTCCTGGACCACAGTGATGACACGGGTCATGGAGCATTGTGATGGCAAGGGCCATGGCGAATTGTGATGACATGTGTCTTGGGGCATTGTGATGACAGTGGTCATCTAGAATTGTGATAAAAGGTATCATGGAGCACTGTGATGACAGGGGCCATGGAGTATTGTAATGACAAGGCCATGGAACATTGTGATGACAAGTATCATGGAGCTTTGTGATGACATGAGCATTCATCATTATGATGACAAGAGTTCTGGAGCATTGTGATGACAAGGGCATGGAGCATTGTGATTACAGGGTCATGGAGCGTTGTGATGACAACTGTCATGGAACATTGTGATGACAGGGTTCATGGAGCATTGTGATTAAAGGGGCCATGGAGCATTTTGATGACAAGGGCAGGCGAACATTTTGATTACATTGGTAATGGAGCATTTTGATGACATGGGCAGGCAACATTGTGATGACAGGTGTCATGGAGCATTGTGTTGACAATTGTCATGGAACATTGTGCTGACAGGGATCATGGAGCATTGTGATGAGACGGTCATTGGAGCATTGTGATGACAGGCGTACTGGAGCCTTCTGAGGAAAGGTGTCATGAGTCATTGTGATTACAGCGATCATGGAACATTGTGAATGACAGTGGTCATGGAGCATTGTAACGACAGGGGCCATGGAGCATTGTGATGACAGGGGTCATGGGGCATTGTGATGACAGTGGTCATGGAGCATTGTGATGAAAGGGGTCATGGAGCATTTTGATGACAAGGGCAGGCGAACATTTTGATTACATTCGTAATGGAGCATTGTGATGACATGGGCAGGGAACATTGTGAAGACAGGTGTAATGGAACATTGTGATTACAGGGGACATGGAGCATTTTGATGACATGGGCAGGCAACATTGTGATGACAGGTGTCATGGAGCATTGTGATGACAATTGTCATGGAACGTTGTGCTGACAGGGATCATGGAGCATTGTGATGAGACGGTCATTGGAGCATTGTGATGACAGGCGTACTGGAGCCTTCTGAGGAAAGGTGTCATGGGTCATTGTGATTCCAGCGATCATGGAACATTGTGATGACAGTGGTCATGGAGCATTGTAATGACAGGGGCCATGGAGCATTGTGATGACAGGGGTCATGGGGCATTGTGATAACAGTGGTCATGGAGCATTGTGATGAAAGGGGTCATGGAGCACTGTGATCACAGGGGCCATGTATAATTGTGATGACAAAGGCCAAGGAGCATTGTGATGACAGTTGTCATGGAGCATTGTGTTGAAAGGGGCATGGAGCATTGTGACGACAATGGTCATGGAGCATTGTGATGACTGGTATCATGGAGCATTGTTCTGAAAAAGGTCATGGGGCAGTGTAATGACAAGTATCATGGAGGATGTGATGAAAGGAGTCATGGAGCATTGTGATTAAATGGATCATGAGGCATTTTGATGACAAGAGTCATGGAACATTGTGATGACAGGGCTAATGGAACATTGTGATGACAAGGGCTATGGAGCATTGTGATGACTGGGGTCATGGAGCATTGTGATGAAAGGGGTCATGGATCACTACGATGACATGGGTAATGGAGCATTGTGATGATATGAGCATGGAGCATTGTGATGACAGGGGCCAGGGAGCATTGAGATGACAAGGGCAGGGAAAATTGTGATGACAGCAGTCATGGATCATTGTGATGATACATGTCATGGAACATTGTGCTGACAGGGGCTATAGAGCATTGTGATGACAGGTGTCATGTGGCATTGTGATGACAGGGGTCAAGGAGCATTGTGATGAAAGTGGTCATGGAGCATTGTGATGACACGGGCATGGAGCATTATGATGACAAGGGTTCTGGAGCATTGTGATGACAAGGGTATGGAGCATTGTGATTACAGGGGAACAGGAGCATTGTGATTACATGGGCAGTGAATATTGTGATGACAGGGGTCATGGAGCACTGTGATGACTAGTGTCATGGAACATTGTGATGACAGGGATCATGGAGCATTGTGATGAGAGGGGCCTTGGAGCATTATGATGACAGGTGTCATGGGGCATTGTGATGACAGCGGTCTTAGAGCATTGTGATGAAAGGGCTCATGAAGCAATGTGATTACAGGAGCCATGGAGCATTGTGAATGCATAGGCCATGGAGCAATGAAATGACAGGGGTCAAGGAGCATTGTGATGTAAGTTGTCATGGAACATTGTGATGACTAATGTCCATGAACATTGTGATGACATGGGTCATGGAGCATTGTGATGACAGGTGTCATGTGGAATTGTGATGAGAGCGGTCATATAGAATTGTGATGAAAGGTATCAGGGAGGACTCTGATGACAGGGGTCGTGGGGCACTCTGATGACAGTGGTCATCTAGAATTGTGATGAAATATACCAGGGAGCATTGTGATGACAAGGGTCATGGATCACCGCAATTATAGGGGCCATGGAGCATGGTGAATACAAAGATCATGGAGCATTGAGATGACTTGGGTCATGGATCATTGTGATAAAAAGGGTCCTGGAAACTTGTGATGACACGGTTCATGGAGCATTGTGATGACAAGGTTCTTCAAGCATTGTGATGACACGGGCATGGAGCATTATGATGACAAGAGCTCTGGAGCATTGTGATGACAAGGGTATGGAGCATTGTGATTACAGGGGACCAGGAGCATTGTGATTACATGGGCAGTGAATATTGTGATGACAGGGTTCATGGAGCACTGTGATGACTAGTGTCATGGAACATTGTGATGACAGGGATCATGGAGCATTGTGATGAGAGGGGCCTTAGAGCATTATGATGATAGGCGTCATGGGGCATTGTGATGACAGCGGTCTTGGAGCATTGTGATGAAAGGGATCATGGAGCAATGTGCTTACAGGAGCCATGGAGCATTGTGAATGCATAGGCCATGGAGCAATGAAATGACAGGGGTCAAGGAGCATTGTGATGTAAGTTGTCATGGAGCATTGTGATGACAAGTGCCTTGGCGAATTGTGATGAGAGGTGTCATGGGGCATTGTGATGACAGTGGTCATCTAGAATTGTAATGAAAGGTAACATGGAGCACTGTGATAACAGGGGCCATGGAGCATTGTGATGACAAAGGCCGTGGAGCATTTTGATGACAAGTGTCATGGAGCATTGTGATGAGACGGGCATGGAGCATTATGATGCCAAGAGTTCTGGAGCATTGTGGTGACAAGGGCATGGAGCATTGTGATGACAAGGGCCATGGCCAATTCTGATGACAGGTGTCATCGGGCATTGTGATGACAGAGGTTATCTAGCATTGTGATGAAAGGTACCATGGATCACTGTGATAACAGGGGCCATGGAGCATTGTGATGATAAAGGCCATGGAGCATTTTAATGAAAAGTGTCAAGGAGAATTGTGATGAGACGGGCATGGAGCATTATGATGACAAGAGTTCTGGAGCATTGCGTTGACAAGGGAATGGAGCATTGTGATTACAGGGACCATGGAGGAGAGTGATGACATCTGTCATGGAACATTGTGCTGACAGGGGCCATGGAGCATTGTGATGACAGGTATAATGTGGCATTGTAATGACAGTGGTCATAGAGCATTGTGATGAAATGGATCATGGAGCAATGTGATTACAGGGACCATGTAGCATTGCGAATGCATAGGCTATGGAGCATTGTGATGACAGGAGTCAAGGAGCATTGTGATGTAAATGGTCATGGATCATTGTGATGACAAGTGTCCTGGACCATTGTGATGACACGTGTCATGGAGCATTGTGATGGCAAGGGCCATGGCGAATTGTGATGACATGTGTCTTGGGGCTTTGTGATGACAGTGGTCATCTAGAATTGTGATAAAAGGTATCATGGAGCACTGTGATGACAGGGGCCATGGAGTATTGTAATGACAAGGCCATGGAACATTGTGATGACAAGTATCATGGAGCTTTGTGATGACACGAGCATTCATCATTATGATGACAAGAGTTCTGGAGCATTGTGATGACAAGGGCATGGAGCATTGTGATTGCAGGGTCATGGAGCATTGTGATGACAACTGTCATGGAACATTGTGATGACAGGGTTCATGGAGCATTGTGATTAAAGGGGCCATGGAGCATTTTGATGACAAGGGCAGGCGAACATTTTGATTACATTGGTAATGGAGCATTGTGATGACATGGGCAGGGAACATTGTGAAGACAGGTGTAATGGAACATTGTGATTACAGGGGACATGGAGCATTTTGATGACATGGGCAGGCAACATTGTGATGACAGGTGTCATGGAGCATTGTGATGACAATTGTCATGGAACGTTGTGCTGACAGGGATCATGGAGCATTGTGATGAGACGGTCATTGGAGCATTGTGATGACAGGCGTACTGGAGCCTTCTGAGGAAAGGTGTCATGGGTCATTGTGATTCCAGCGATCATGGAACATTGTGATGACAGTGGTCATGGAGCATTGTAATGACAGGGGCCATGGAGCATTGTGATGACAGGGGTCATAGGGCATTGTGATCACAGGGGCCATGTATAATTGTGATGACAAAGGCCATGGAGCATTGTGATGACAGTTGTCATGGAGCATTGTGACGACAATGGTCATGGAGCATTGTGATGACTGGTATCATGGAGCATTGTTCTGAAAAAGGTCATGGGGCAGTGTAATGACAAGTATCATGGAGGATGTGATGAAAGGAGTCATGGAGCATTGTGATTAAATGGATCATGAGGCATTTTGATGACAAGAGTCATGGAACATTGTGATGACAGGGCTAATGGAGCACTGTGATGACAAGGGCTATAGAGCATTGTGATGACTGGGGTCATGGAGCATTGTGATGAAAGGGGTCATGGATCACTACGATGATATGGGTAATGGAGCATTGTGATGATATGAGCATGGAGCATTCTGATGACAGGTGCCAGGGAGCATGAGAATGACAAGAGCAGGGAACATTGTGATGACAGCAGTCATGGATCATTGTGATGATACCTGTCATGGAACATTGTGCTGACAGGGGCTATAGAGCATTGTGATGACAGGTGTCATGTGGCATTGTGATGACAGTGGTCATAGAGCATTGTGATGACAGGGGTCAAGGAGCATTGAGATGAAAGTCGTCATGGAGCACTGTTATGACACGGGCATGGAGCATTATGATGACGAGAGTTCTGGGGCATTGTGATGACAAGGGTATGGAGCATTGTGATTACAGGGGACCAGGAGCATTGTGATTACATGGGCAGTGAATAATGTGATGACAGGGGTCATGGAGCACTGTGATGACTAGTGTCATGGAACATTGTGATGACAGAGATCATGGAGCATTGTGATGAGAGGGGCCTTGGAGCATTATGATGATAGGCGTCATGGGGCATTGTGATGACAGCGGTCTTGGAGCATTGTGATGAAAGGGATCATGGAGCAATGTGATTACAGGAGCCATGGAGCATTGTGAATGCATAGGCCATGGAGCAATGAAATGACAGGGGTCAAGGAGCATTGTGATGTAAGTTGTCATGGAGCATTGTGATGACTATTGTCCATGAATATTGTGATGACATGGTTCATGGATCATTGTGATGACAGGTGTCATGTGGAATTGTGATGAGAGCTGTCATATAGAATTGTGATGAAAGGTATCAGGGAGGACTATGATGACAGGGGACGTGGAGCACTGTGATGACAGTGGTCATCTAGAATTGTGATGAAATATACCAGGGAGCATTGTGATGACAGGGGTCATGGATCACCGCAATTATAGGGGCCATGGAGCATTGTGAATACAAAGATCATGGAGCATTGAGATGACAGGGGTCATGGATCATTGTGATGACAAGGGTCCTGGAACCTTGTGATGACACGGTTCATGGAGCATTGTGATGACAAGGTTCTTCAAGCATTGTGATGACACGGGCATGGAGCATTGTGTTGAAAGGGGCATGGAGCATTGTGACGACAATTGTCATGGAGCATTGTGATGACTGGTATCATGGAGCATTGTTGTGAAAGAGGTTATGGGGCAGTGTAATGACAAGTATCATGGGAGATGTGATGAAAGGAGTCATGGAGCATTGTGATTAAATGGATCATGAGGCGTTTTGATGACAAGAGTCATGGAACATTGTGATGACAGGGCTAATGGAGCATTGTGATGACAAGGGCTATGGAGCATTGTGATGACTGTGGTCATGGAGCATTGTGATGAAAGGGGTCATGGATCACTACGATGACAGGGGTAATGGAGCATTGTGATGATATGGGCATCGAGCATTGTGATGAGAGGAGCCATGGAGCATTGTGAATGCATAGGCCATGGAGCAATGAAATGACAGGGGTCAAGGAGCATTGTGATGTAAGTTGTCATGGAGCATTGTGATGACAAGTGTCCATGAACATTGTGATGACATGGTTCATGGAGCATTGTGATGACAAGTGCCATGGCGAATTGTGATGACAGGTGTCATGGGGCATTGTGATGACAGTGGTCATGTAGAATTGTAATGAAAGGTATCATGGAGGACTCTGACGACAGGGGCCGTGGAGCACTGTGATGACAGTGGTCATCTAGAATTGTGATGAAATATACCAGGGAGCATTGTGATGACAGGGGTCATGGATCACCGCAATTATAGGGGCCATGGAGCATTGTGAATACAAAGATCATGGAGCATTGAGATGACAGGGGTCATGGATCATTGTGATGACAAGGGTCCTGGAACCTTGTGATGACACGGTTCATGGAGCATTGTGATGACAAGGTTCTTCAAGCATTGTGATGACATGGGCATGGAGCATTATGATGAGAAGAGTTCTGGAGCATTGTGATGAAAAGGGTATGGAGCACTGTGATTACAGGAGACCAGGAGCATTGTGATTACATGGGCAGTGAATATTGTGATGACAGGGGTTCATGGAGCACTGTGATGACAAGTGTCATGGAACATTGTGATGACAGGGTTCATGGAGCATTGTGATGAGAGGGGCCTTGGAGCATTATGATGATACGCGTCATGGGGCCTTGTGATGACAGCGGTCTTGGAGCATTGTGATGAAAGGGATCATGGAGCAATGTGATTACAGGGGCCATGGAGCATTTTGAATGCATAGGCCATGGAGCAGTGTGATGACAGGGGTCATGGAGCATTGTGATGAATGTGGTCATAGTTCATTGTGATGATAAGTGTCCAGAAACATTGTGATGACATGGATCATGGAGCATTGTGATGACAAGGGCCATGGCGAATTGTGATGAGAGGTGTCATGGGGCCTTGTGATGACAGTGGTCATCTAGATTTGTGATGAAAGGTAACATGGAGCACTATGATAACAGGGGCCATGGAGCATTGTGATGACAAAGGCCATGGAGCATTTTGATGACAAGTGTCATGGAGCATTGTGATGAGACGGGCATGGAGCATTATGATGCCCAGAGTTCTGGAGCATTGTGGTGACAATGGCATGGAGCATTGTGATGACAAGGGCCATGGCCAATTCTGATGACAGGTGTCCTCGGGCATTGTGATGACAGAGGTTATCTAGCATTGTGATGAAAGGTACCATGGATCACTGTGATAACAGGGTCCATGGAGCATTGTGATGATAAAGGCCATGGAGCATTTTAATGAAAAGTGTCATGGAGAATTGTGAAGAGACGGGCATGGAGCATTATGATGACAAGAGTTCTGGAGCATTGCGTTGACAAGGGAATGGAGCATTGTGATTACAGGGACCTTGGAGGAGAGTGATGACATCTGTCATGGAACATTGTGCTGACAGGGGCCATGGAGCATTGTGATGACAGGTATAATGTGGCATTGTAATGACAGTGGTCATAGAGCATTGTGATGAAATGGATCATGGAGCAATGTGATTACAGGGACCATGTAGCATTGCGAATGCATAGGCTATGGAGCATTGTGATGACAGGAGTCAAGGAGCATTGTGATGTAAGTGGTCATGGATCATTGTGATGACAAGTGTCCTGGACCACAGTGATGACACGGGTCATGGAGCATTGTGATGGCAAGGGCCATGGCGAATTGTGATGACATGTGTCTTGGGGCATTGTGATGACAGTGGTTATCTAGAATTGTGATAAAAGGTATCATGGAGCACTGTGATGACAGGGGCCATGGAGTATTGTAATGACAAGGCCATGGAACATTGTGATGACAAGTATCATGGAGCTTTGTGATGACACGAGCATTCATCATTATGATGACAAGAGTTCTGGAGCATTGTGATGACAAGGGCATGGAGCATTGTGATTACAGGGTCATGGAGCATTGTGATGAAAACTGTCATGAAACATTGTGATGACAGGGTTCATGGAGCATTGTGATTAAAGGGGCCATGGAGCATTTTGATGACAAGGGCAGGCGAACATTTTGATTACATTGGTAATGGAGCATTGTGATGACATGGGCAGG